>NW_017731861.1:35173-112966 GCF_001890085.2 Hipposideros armiger | reverse complement strand
GTTCTTCAGTCTAGTTGTGGAGGACATTGGTTGCTTCACTGGCCCAAGTTGGCACCATCATTACGCTCTTCCCGGATGAGGCCGATCAGTCGTCGCTGGCCTCTGGACAGCCGCTCACGGCGGCTTGAGGGCCGCTCACGCTGGCTGCTGGCTACATACGGTAGCCCATGGCAACTCACTGCAGTGTCACTGGCCCTCATATGTGGGATCCGAACCGGGGCCCTCTGGCATCCCAAGCAAGTTCTTAACCATCGCGCCACTCGGCCGGCCCACTTTTTCTTTTTTTTTTAAGGAGACCCTTGTATTGTCTCTCTTTCATTACTTGTTGGCTTTCCACATTGTACATAGTATCTCAGATTTAATGGCTTATAACTGTTATAACATTTGTTAACTGCTTGAGTCTGTGCTGCTGTCACCACTCTCCCCATTCTAGCTGGCTCTGAGGATAGGATGGAATGAAGAATCCTCTTCCTTTCATTGCCTTTTGTAATTAATATTTCCATTCTGGTTCTCAGGCTAAGGTTAATTTTTGTTGTTTCTTGAAGCACTTTAGATTCTAAGTTGGAATTTATTTGGATGTGAAGTTTTTGCTTCCCATCCTGAAGGCTACTGCCTGTGACCTGTTAAGCATTATTTCTGTGGAGACACAGAAGAATGCTAGCATTACTGGGTGCTTACTGGGTGCCAGCACTGTTTTCAGCTGTGTTATTTGATGTAATCCTCACAGTAACCCTGTGAGGTGGCAGTGATTATCACCCTTGTTCTGCAGATAGAAGCTCCGAGAGCTTAGGTCTCCTGCCTGAGACCATGCAGTCAGTGACAGTGCCTCCAGGCAACTTGGTTTTAGAGTTGCTGCTTTTTACCGCTAAAATACACAGTCTCTTTTGAACTAGGTTTTCCTATTTCTCCAAAGTGTGGAAGGCTGGCTAAAATATGTCAAGCTCCTTCAGCTATTTGGGTGGTATAATTTCAGAATAAAGGGTGGGCCCCAGTTTAGAAGCTAGTCATGAAGACAGTCTTAATTTCCAAGCCTTTGTTATGTCTGCCTGATAGAGGCAGCTGTGAAAGGAATAGGTCTGAATTTGGAAAATGCTTTGTAATTGCTGCCATCTCTGTCTACAGATTGGACTAATCCATGAGATCAGACCCATATACCTCCTTTCTGCTGCAGAGAATGAGGTTACCTCATTTCCATCTACTCCCCGAGCCTCAGGCCTGCCTTACCCTTGGTGGGTACACACGGAATGAGTGCATATGGACTTAGGACCTGCCAGTGGCGTTAAGGAATAGTGACAAGTGACTCATTTCTTAAATTAACAGTGAAGGTAGGCAGGCTGTCTAGTAGCTGGTGTGTATACAGCCTTGTAGCATTAGCAGTTATTTAGACAGATTTGAAATACTGTGCCTGTAACCACAGTGTTAGTTTGTCCCTCTCAGTCTTCTTTTTGCGGTACATGATATTGGGGGAGGGGAGGAAAAATGCTTTTGTGTCTTTGGCTGTCATTTCCTCTCTTTTAGGAGGCATCAAGCCACCCACAGGGAATCAGTGGTACAGAGGGGCTTGAAGGTAACAGCTGTTTTTTTAAAAAAGTAAAAGGTGACAAGGAACAGGCTAGATTTAAAGGCCTGGCCTTGGCAGTAGTCAGCTGAGAAAGAAGGAGACAAATTAGTCTTATTACCTGTTCAGTGATTGCCCTGGAGGTAAAAGAATTTTGGCTGTAAAAAATTACGGATGGTCCCTCCTCTGTGAAGCAAGGCTAGCTTCTTTGCTTCCTTAGGGTGTATGTAAAAGCAGTTTTCTTGGGATTGGACTCAACTTGCTTTTCTGTGTTCCCTCTTGCTTCTCACCCTCTGCTACATATCTACATTGAGTTTTTCCTGCCAGGGAGCGCCTCCTGTCTTTTGCTGGCCCCAGCTGTCATCTTTGCCTCCCATCCAGTCCCCCACCCCCACTTATGCAGGTTTACTACATTATGCTTTTTCCTGTACTCTGCCTGCCACCCTCCTGCAAGCCAGGGACCACTGTGTCCCTCTTTATCACTGCTGAACTGATTACACTGATGTTAGTACTTTCTCAAACCTATTTGACATCTGAGCCCAGTTATGTGTTACAGTGCATGGAGATGATGGTAGGGAAGGGACGGGAGGTTGTTTTTCTGAAATTTACGCTTTTTCTAAAATACTGGATGACCTTTGACTCAGAGATCAAATGGATGTTTCTGCTGGCCTCTCAACTTTAGGCAGATGTGAGGGCACATACTTGTTTGAACGCCCTTGGTAATGAAAGGCAGGGCAGTGAGTCAGGCTCTGAGCTGCCTGCCTCCTCCTCCTCCTGCTGCTGCTGTTGCTGCTGGCTGGTTCTCTTCTCCTGAGTTGGAGCTAATTTTGGATGGATAATGAGGTAGATGGTTGCTAATACTTTCTCTTGCTAATTGTGATTTTACAGCACAGGCATACCTTGTTTTAGTGCGCTTCACAGATAGAAGGCAAGACCCAACACAAGCAAAAAGATAACGATTGGCTTTATTGTGATCCTTTGTTGCAGTGGTCTGGAACCGAGGGGGTTTTTTTGTTTTGTTTTATTTTGTGTGTTTTTTCTTTCCTTTTCCCTACTGCTTAGGAGAAGAAACATCTATTTTCATGTTTTTGATGATTGTTCAGCTATCAAGGAATCCTCTACTTGGTTTGGCTTATTGGAAAGAGCTGTAGACTAAGAGCTGAAGAAGACCTGTGTTCTTATCCCAGTTCCACTCAGGGTTAGCTGCCTAAGTAGTCTTGGGCAAGTCATGAACCTGTCTCTACACCTGACCTATGAACCTGTGAAATTATGTGACGGAATGAGATGTGATGTGTGCGGAAACACTTTGTATAATGTTAGGTTTAAGGAAACTTCAGGTGCCGTCCTCTATTAATTTGGCCACTGACCACAAAACCAGAGAAATGCATCTAATGTCTTTTAAACTCCTCCTTCCTTGGAAACGAGCTTTCTCCCGAGCAGGGCATTGGACTTGTCAGAACTNAAAACAAAAAGATATTTACATTACGATTCATAACAGTAGCAAAATTACAGTTATAGAGTAGCAACGAAAATAATTTTATGGTTGGGGGTCATCACAACACGAGGAACTGTATTAAGGGGTCGTGGCATTAGGAAGGTTGAGAACCGCTGTCTTAGAGCAAGACAACCTCCCGTCTCCCCACGACTGACAAGGCTAGACTCAGATTTTATGCATAAGCTTTCTGTGTGCACATCAACCCTCTCCCACAGAAAAATTAGTTATTTCTTTTGTGTTTCTGTTTTCTTTCATACATCTGTTAAAAGTGGTCATTATCAGTAGTATTTTAATTATTTTCTGTCTCATGTCTTGCAAGGTTGTGGTCTCTTTAGGAGCAAAGTTTATTTTAATTGTCCCTGTGCACAGCCCTTAGTCAATAGGCCCTTAATAAATGATAAATTGAGATGAAAGCATGCTTTCAATTGATAAATTGAAAATTTATTGATAAATAATTGATAAATTGATAAATATTATAAATTGATATATAGGATAAAAGCCATTATGTAGTCATAGCGAATGACAGTTTTTAGCTACCATTTTGCTACATTCCCTTTTTTGGTTATGAACACAGACTCAGCTACTAGGAGAATCTTTATATATATAGTTTCAGAAATCTCTACAGTAATACCTTGGTTTGCGAGCATAATTCATTTTGGAAACAAGCTACTCATATTGCAAGACATTGCTCGTTTACCACCTTAAAATGTATTAGAAATGTTTGCTTGTCTTGTGAAACACTTGCAAACCAAGTTACTCGCAATCCAAGGTTTTACTGTATGTGGTTCCTGTTTATTTTCCTTCTTTTGAAAAAGCTGAAAATTAATTTCAGATTAAGTCGTTAGTTGTCAGAATGTGGTCTGTGGACCAACAACACCAGCATCATGTGCGGACTTGTTAAGAAGTGCACATTCGTAGGTCCCACTCACACCTATTGAATCAGAATCTCTGCAGATGGGGCCCAGCAGTCTGTGTTTTTAACCGATGATTCTGGTGCATGATTTCAGAGCCACTAGTCTAGGATTCTGCTATCTAAGAAAAGTTTTGCCTTTAATATAGAATAACAGAGTTTCCAGTATGGTTTCAATTATAAGCTGTTTGTATTTTGGAAATAATTAATCAGCTGGGAAGACTGGGACTGTATTACCCACCATCCTGGGATGTGAGTTGAAGATTGGGTTTCCCTATATGCGAAGTATTTGGCTCTGGTTTCTGGGAATGGTTGTTTAAAAGGAAGTGAGGGAAGAGGCGTCAGGACACCTCTTTCAGTTAAAATGTCTTCTAGATTATATCCAGACTATCACCTTGGACTACTTGTGTTCATTGTCATTCTTGTGAGATATTTGAGGATGAAAGAATGAGATGAATTGTATTTGCTGGATGAATGAGCTGAATTGTGTTATCTTGAACATTTAAATCCTGATTGGTGATATATTTTCAGGGACAAGAGAAGTGAGCTTGTTATCAAAAGTTATTAGCCTTTCTAGCATATTGTTTTCATTTTGCCTTTAATAAATCCTAACTGGAGGGTCAACTGGGCATACTTTTAAAATGCTCTGTAACTGTTCCATCACTGCCCCCACCCCACCCCAAAACAATTTTTTTTGTTTCTGGCTTCAGAGTTCCATTTGGGTGTAATTCTAGATTGGTCCATAGTTATTTTTGACAGTCTATTGAGACAAGAGAGCTTGTATGAGCATTTGCTTAAATATGTAAGGATTTCATTGTTTAAAACCAAACCTTTCATTAAGAACACTCTTTGAGATACAGCTGGTTTGTATGCATTTGTCTGTGTCCTTTGGATGAGGCAGCCTTAGTTTTTAATGGCTAGCAAAACTATTGGGTTGTCGGAAAAGTCGTGAAGTATTTTTTCTGTTTTTTGTTGCAAAAATGCGTCATGACTTTTCCGACAACCCGATAGCTTTCCCTTTGTGTGCTTAACAGCAGCTTGAGTACTATTTGTGGGGTTAGGAGGTGGGTTTTCTAAAGTTTCCTAAAAAAGACTAGCTTGACAGCAGTTTGTGGATAATGTCTTTTTCCCCTTGGACACATCCTTAGTTTTGAAAAATTAAGGTTATGGTCAGTTTGATGTCACAGTCAAGTGGGACCTGATCTATATTTAGCCTCACTTTCTTTGTGCAAGATTAAATGAAAATGCCTCTTTCCTCCCTGGTGTGATGCAGAAATGTTCAGTTTCAAGGCGTGTCGTTAACACTGAAACTTAAAAGTATAGATTCAGTGGCTGGGATTTTCTGACAAATAACGTATAAGCAGAGTTTCCAGTCCTCATTGAAGGATATAGGGTCATAGGCAAGTGTTGCCGAGCCCTGGAGCATGAAGAAATGTAAGAGGGGTCATTTCTGAGCTGATGGTTTCTTTGCTATTAAAAATTTCCACTTCCTTCTTTTTCTTAGATCAGGTGTCAATTTCTGTTTTCACAAGACCTTTTTTTAACCAGAATTTATTCCAATTTTTAAAATTAATTGCTGGAAACTTGACCTTATTTAATGTAACTTTCAATTTGAAACTTGTTGAAATTCTTTAGGTCACTGGTTTTCAATGCCTTTTACTTTGGAAAATTGAGAAAAAGCACAGTTAGACAACCCTTCTCCCCATCCATGTGTGAGTCTCTGAGCCCTGTCCCCCCCACCCCACTTTACCCCACACTGCTTTTGAGGTACCTCAGCAGAACACCCAGGGCTGGTTTAGACCATCCCTTAAATTACAGAGTAGCATGCTTGCATAAAAGGCCATTTTATATTATTACATTTATAGCTGTACAGGTTACAAAGTAATTTTACATACATTTTTCATGTGAACCTCTCCATGACCTTATGAAGGTAGGAATTATTATCCCCATTTTTCAGATGAGGAGACTGAGGTTGAAGAATCCAACCCAGATGTTGTAAACCATGGCTCATTTCTCTATAAGGTGAGCTCTCAGTTTAAGAGAGAGACCTTTCCTTATCTGTCCACTCACCCAACAGCAGTACAGTCGAGACTCAGGGTGTATATTCTGGGCCTGGGACACCCCGTATTATATGCAAAATTTTGTATGTGTTTTCTGGGATGAAAGAAGCCCAGGGCTTTTTATCATACTTACCCTCTTTTTTTTTTTTTGTCATGGACTTTTAGACCTATGGATCTAGGTAGATCATGCTTGTTGGCTGTCAATAGGAATTGACAACAGGACTGAATGAAAATCCTTGTTGAAGAACAGCCATAGCAGATGCATATCCCTTACCTGCCTTAAAGTAAGCTAACATTGGCATAGTGCTTTACAGTTTCCAGAACTCTTCCACATATATCACAGGACTCTCATAACTATACTCTGTAAAGTAGGCGGCATCATTCCCATTTGAAGAAACTGCTCAAAAAGAATTTAAGTTGTGGAGGTACTGATGTAAAAGCTAACTTTCCTTTTTAGACTGAAATTAAACCAATCTGACATGTTCCCAAATCCTGTAACTACCATCATACCTTACATTTTGTGAATTTACAGTTTGGCCTGTCTTAATATCCAGTATCTTCCCATATAGCATTGCTAAGCAGCTTGATTTGCTATTNCTGTAGAGGGCAGTGTCACTGGCCCTCATATGTGGGATCTGAACCAGGGCCCTCTGGCGTCCCAAGCCAGCTCTTAACCAACTGAGCCTCTTGGCCGGCCCAGTACTGAATAATATTTCATTGTCTAAAAGTCTGTGTAATTTTAAGCAAGTGTTCTTAATAGTCTATGTCTAGATAGGCTTACTAAATTCCACAAGTAGGATCTTAATTTTTATCATAGCAGGTTGAATGTAGGTTAAATGCACATTTTAGAGGTGTGAGAGGGGATGGGGTGGAGGTGGTGGGGTGAAATTGCTTATTGCTTTAATGACGATTTGCTGGCAGCCTCCTTTTTATTTTTTCTCTTGTTTAAATGTAAAACTTTCTTCATGTTACTACCCCTTTTGGGAATGCAAGTGAAATTCCTGGAATGAATTATAATTATATACATAGTTGAGAATTTGGGGAGAAATACAGATCTCCATGAACAGTGTATAATACCAAATATTCCTTGAACTCATTTGTTTAATATCACCATATAAATAATTTTGCCAGTGTCTTGGCTTAAAGTAGTGGGAAAGTTTGCAATTTCAACACATTGTTAATATGATCCATAGGTGAAGGAGTCAAATTTGTCTCCTTTCATAATTTTTTAAAAATTCAGAATAAGACTCAGTGTAGTTCTATTGAGTGTCTTCAAATTTTTTTTTTTTTAAAGATTTTATTGGGGAATCTGGGAAGAGGAACAGACAAGTTGCTATCCTTTTGTTCTTCAGTCTAGTTGTGGAGGACATTGCTTCACTGGCCCATGTTGGTATTATCATTGCGCTCTTCCCAGATGAGGCAGTCGCCGCCGGCCATTGGACAGCCGCTCACAGCAGCTCATGAAAGCGCACGCCAGCTGCCGGCCAGCCCCACTGTAGCCCATGCTATCGCCTCATGGTAGCCCAGCTCCAGGTTGAGCTGTTGTTCACCATCCTAGATGTAGAGGGCGCAGCGTCACTGGCCCTAATGTGGGATCTGAACTGGGGCCCTGCTGCTCAGAGCTGGTGTCCCAAGGCAACTCTTAACTAATGCACCACTCGGCCAGCCGCTCAATTTTTTAAATTGAGAGATCATTGGGGCCTAGAGGGGGAAAAGGAATTTCCCATTCCATGTCATTGTTGAAGTAGAGAATCTCTTGGTCACTTGCCTGTGTGTTGCTGTTCTTATTTTTCAAAAACCATGCCTGGTTAGTCTTTACAGAAATATTGAAAAGGACCAGAAAGGTAGGAAAAAGAACATAAATATAGCAGTACTTCATGAACTTTTATCACAGTCAAAAATAGGAGATACTATTCCTGTGGAGTTTTTCTCTCGAATCACTTTGTCTGTGTCACATTGGCTTTTTCCCCCCACCAGTACTCTACTATAGAGTGTGGGGTGAGAGTTGGGTTAGCCTTGGGGTGTAGGCTGAGATTCCATACATTTTCCTTTTTAAAAGTTGAGAAAATTCTTTTAGGATTAAGTATTAGCTTTTTCCCAAGATAATCTTTGGAACCGAATGGGTGCAGCTTTTATGAAGGGTAAGGAGTCTTTGTAAAGGCTAATAGCAACCTGTTCTACTGCAGTAAAATCTAATGCTGCTTTAGGAGCTTGTATCTGAGTCATTGATAGCAAGAACATGAGAAGACCCTTCTTTTAAATCCTCTGAAGCAGGATTATAAATTATTTACTGGACATTATTAAAAGTTTTGTCCAGATATTGGAAGGGAATTAATTTCTATTGTTGTGTATTTTATCCTAGTTAAAGTGCACTGCATTCAGTGGTGAATCATTTGGAAAGAAGTGTAATTATGTAGGAAGTTCCATCCTCGGTTCCTTTTTCATTCTCCCTGAGTGATCTCATTTCCCATGGCCTCAACTTCCACCTAAACTGGTAATTCTCTAGTGCATATTTCCAGCCTCCACCCCTCTCCTGAATACCAGATTCGCATTTCTCACCAGCACATCGTATTTTGTACGCACCTCCAAAGCCAGCTCTTAGACTGTCTGCCTGTATTGCATTTACAGTGTCACTCTCCACCCCATGATCAACATTTTAAGTTGATTCTCTCTCGTGAACATTTTTCACATCCATTGCCTTGTCACCATTCCTACAGCTCCTCTTAATTAGTTCAGACTCATTTTCCATTTGGATTACTGAAGGTGTTTCCTACCTCCTTTTTTACTTCTGATCCATCCTTCATAATGCCACCAGTCAGATCAGTCACACCACTTGTTCTGTAGCAAGAAACTCAAGCTGCTTAGCCTACAGATGCTTGTCATTCTCTCTAAATTACGAGGTCTTGAGACTGTGTAGACTATCTTATATTTCTGAGCAGCATGAGTACTTAACAGGTGCTTGGCATACAAAAGTAATAAAAAATGTTGAATTTTTTTCAGCTTTGTCTAGAACTACTCATTCCTGCCACTTCTCGACACTGTGCCTATAACTGTTTCCTCGCAGGGGTTCTCAACCTGTGGGTCGCGACCCCTTTGGGGGTTGAACGACCCTTTCACAGGGGTCGCCTAAGACCATCGGAAAACAAAAAGATNAACCGGGGCCCTCTGGCGTCCCAAGCCAGTTCTTAACCATCGCGCCACTCGGCCGGCCGGTAAAATAATTTTTATCACAGGATTTGTCACCCTCTTTGTGAGAAGAGTATCTGTCATTTGCCCTGAGTTTAGAACTTCAAAAATATGCATGTGTCGGGAGTGCAGAGGTATGCTGTTAAGTTCTCACTTAGACAAGGATCGAAAGTGCTATTAGTTTTCATTCCTTGGTGAGAAGAACATCTGAAGGGTGTGTGGTTTTAGCAGCCAGCTTGGAGATCTGCCAGTAAGAACTGGAGGTCCAGTTTACTAGGAAGGAGTGCTTAAAACAATAGGTTACAGTTAGTGATGCCAAATACTTTTTAAGCTTACAGGCCCGCAGAGAATTTCCACATAGTTGGTTAGATAATTGGAGGTGAATGTGTAGTGATAGAGGCTTGAACTGGTAACACTGAGGAGAAAGACGTAGAACATGCTGTGTGACAGTCATTCTAAGATAAACATGCTTTTTAATTAAATCACGTATATGGATATGACTTAGTTCCATTGGGTTGTCGGAAAAGCCGTGACGCAGTTTTGCAACGAAAAACAGAGAAAAAAATACATCATGACTTTTCCGACAACCCTATAATTGTCAATAGTAAACAAAGCGTTGTCACCAGTGAGGCAGTACATGTCGTGTTCTGAGTTCTAGCATGAGAACTGCCCCGGTGTGCGTCCTGCCTCTGCACGTCTGTAGAACGGCAATAACAGCCCTAAGGGGTAGGCTGTGTTCTTGTGTAGTGAATTAGATCATATACTTTGCATTACGCCAGACATATATAAATAATCAGTACAGATTAGCTGCTGTTATCATAATGAATTTGCTTTCAGAGACATTCACTTCTCTGTTGAGCATACTTTTTGGAATTTTTTTTTAAAGAACAGTTAGAAAATGTCCTACTGCCTGCCCTTTCCCCCACAGATGGTTTTCTCTTCTTTTTTTAAAGCTCTCTTTTTTTTAAAAAATATTTTTATTGGGGAATTGGGGGAAGGGGAACAGACAAGTTGCTGTCNAGGGCAGTGTCACTGGCCCTCATATGTGGGATCCGAACCGGGGCCCTCTGGCATCCCAAGCCAGTTCTTAACCATCGTGCCACTCGGCCAGCCCCTCGAAGGACATTTTTGACTTGGTCCCATTTTCCTGTATGTAGGTAGAAAATTAGACTAAGTCAGATCAGCATCCCTTCCCCTCAGAAGCCTTGCCCAGAAGCTGCAGTGTCAGGCTGAGTGACTTGCTTGGTTCTGTGTAGTGGGAATTGTGTTTAGGCTGTGCCTCAGCTACTTTTGAGTTGTGTGGTATAGGGATTTGTGTTTACAACTGGAATTCAACGTGTTTTTGGTGGTTCTAGGCATATTTGCAGGCATTCCTTTTACATTAGAGTGGTTGGTAGATTGAGAAACAGGCTTAAATCTAAGGCTGCTTTGAAGTGCAATTCAGAAGAAGGAAATAAAAAAACAAAACAAATCCACTAACAGATATATCTAGAACATAATCAAGGAGCTAATCACAGCATTTGAGAGGACATAAACTCCCCTAGTTCACAGAGAATGTGAGAATAAGGGCATTTGTGATTTCCACTTAATGATCAAGAATATGACTAAAACAGTAATAACTCTTTACTGCTTTTGAGGAATTGACTGATAACCAGTTTTCTCTGATGATTGAACCAGTAGTGAAGTGAACAAATCCAGCTTCCTTTATTTTTCTTCTATATCAGTTGGCATTGACTTTGACAGGTGGGCTGGTGGCAGTTTGTGAGATTAAGATGTGGCTCCTTGGATACCATTTTATCTGATAGTGAGCTCAGTTCTTCATGCAGAGGCTTGCTGTCTCCTCTGTGGAATTCTAAAACTTCCCCTGCATCTGAGAAGGACATCTTTTTGACTTCTTGGGAGCTCTGGTAGATAGTTCTTACAAGGAACCGACACTGATCTGAAGAGGTAGTTTAGAATGGCATTTTCAAAGCAGAACATTGAGTCTAAGGCTGTTAATTACTGTATTCCTTCTTCCCCAGATTCTGAATGTTTTATGGTTTGAAAGACTAGTATGAATTTGGAGGTCTTGACCTCTACTTGAGTAAGTATAGTACCTCCCTTAGGTTTCTGCAGTCCATGGGGCAGAGTTTATCTCCAATGGCAAATACTGCTATGGATATAAACAGAAAATGGTCCACTAAGCACCCTGCATTTTCAGCTAACCCAGCTGCACCCTTGGCATCTGGACTGTAGGAAAACTGTTCATTTAATTCATACCTTTCCTCGGGGATGTTTTCAGTCTGATGTTGGTAGATCCTGGCCCCATGCTCTGCTCACTGCGGAGGGGCTGGCTTGGTCCCAAGAGAAATTGCTCAGCCACTCAGAGTACCTGCCCTCTTTTAGCTGCTTGCCCTGTGCCATGGGACACTCCTGAATTGGTAGAAATGCAGAATGAACCGTAGGCGGAGAGAGTGTATGCTTGCACTGTGATTTCATTTTCTCTGGACCCCACTCCGGGTTCTTCAAATAAGCATGGAATTTGTTTTTGTTTTTGTCTTTTTTTACTTTCTTTCTGCCATTGCTACCTTATCTTATGGAAGTGTGACCTCAAGCAAATTTTGGGCAAGTGAAAGTAGGCATCAGCTTTAGCTCCTGGGCAATGCCTGGCGATGTTGTTGAGGCTTAGCCTTTACCATAGAGTTTAATTCATCATTATGCAGTTTTCATTCTTTTTGAGCTGGCCCCTAGGAGCCAGGCAACTAAACTATGTAGAGAGAGCCTGTGAGTACCACAGTTATTTTTAAGACTGACTTTTCAGGAGAATTTTCTAGTTGTATGGACTTCCAGGATTATGGAGGGCATAGTCCCTCCATTCACTGCAATAGTTGGGTTGGCATTACTGTTGGTTCCACTCCTGAGCTGACCCCCTTGGTAATCCTCACTCTGAAGTACAGACTGTCTTGTTCTCCTGTGCCTGAGGGTCTGCATTCAGGTGGAGGCTGCCTATCACGGACAGCTAGGTGGTTGGTTGGCCATAGGCCCAGGGAAAAACAGGATGTGGGGAAAGTCTAACCTGAATGCAGGATAGAATCCTGCAGGTGAGAAAAGTTTGCTCTCCTTTCAGTTGACATTTGAACTCCCAAAGAGAACGTGTCAGTAGGTCAGTTAATACTTCTTGTTGAGGCCCACAAAAGCCAGTGTGTCTCCAACAAAATGTTCATCCAAAAGAGAATTCCTGACTTGGCGTATAAACCTACTGCCACCTCTGGTTATCTCTCATCACTTGTCTGAGTTTGAAAAGGTAACGATTCGTGCTCTAAGGAAGGAGACTCTCCCCCTGAGACCTGAGGCTTGCTCGTTTCTACCAGCTGGGCCCATTGCTAAACCGCTTCCTAGTGGGCTTGCTTCTGCCTGGCCAGCACCTGGGCTGCCCCAGCTTATAATTAGCCTGCCTTTGCTTCATAAGCTTCCCAGGGTGGTTCTTCTTCTGAAAGCTTGTATGAAATGCTATTTACTGTCTCTTTATAGTTTAAAAATGAATCCTTTTTGTTCTTTGCAACTCATTTGCTTTTTTCTTTTATTTTCTTTAAATTATTATTAACACCTGTTGATTCTTTTTTTTTTTCTGATTGGCCTGTCACTGCATTCCTGCTCCCCCCTCCCTCTAGCTGGGTTTGTCAAGTCGCCCATGTCAGAAACTAAGCTCACTGGGGACGCCTTTGAGCTGTACTGTGACGTGGTCGGGAGCCCCACGCCAGAGATCCAGTGGTGGTACGCAGAAGTCAACCGAGCAGAGTCTTTCAGACAGCTGTGGGACGGTGCTCGGAAGCGCCGTGTCACCGTAAACACCGCCTACGGGGCAAACGGCGTGAGTGTGCTGAGAATAACCCGGCTCACCTTGGAGGACTCTGGGACTTACGAGTGCAGGGCCAGCAACGACCCCAAGAGGAATGACTTGAGGCAGAACCCCTCCATAACATGGATCCGAGCCCAGGCCACCATAAGCGTCCTTCAGAGTGAGTCCAGCACCCTGCAGTATAGTACTGTAGTCATTAGAGGTGGTCCGATGGCCCTTCCCTCCTGCTTCCTTTCCCCTTCCCCGGTTCTGACCACTCACCCCACCCCTTGTCTTGTTTTTTCAAACCCACGACCCTACTGGCTGTAGTGTATGAAAACATCTGTGGCAACTTTTTTTTTCCTTCTTTGCCGTCCTCTCTACCTCCCTTATTCCTCACCCCTTCTCTGTGTCTTTCTCCTCAGGAACAAAGAACTTGGGGAAATGCGTGACTGTCCAAAATCATCTGCATTGGGAAGAGGTGGGGAGGGAATACAGGGGAGGCTAAAAACACACACACACACACACAAAAAAAAACCACTCAAAACTCCCCAAACCAGGCAGTCAAACCAGGATAGTGTTGAATTGTTTCTTTCCCTCCCCCTTAATTTTGTAGTAGGTTTCCTGCTATCTTTTTGCTGATATATTATTCTCTGGTGCCTTTCTATTTTTGTTTCTCTCCCCAGTCTAACTACTTTTTATTTCTTCTGTTCATCTGTTTGAAGCTCTCTGAGTAGCTGCCTTCACCTCTGTGGTTTTCAGTTTGTGTCTGCCCAGCCTCTCCCCTCCCTGTGACTTGGTGTCATCCTGTCTGTGATGGGGATGTCACCGTGGATGCGATGTGGTGGTGCGTGTTGGTTGTTGGGTGGCATGTAGCTTGTATATCTCCCTAGTTCTAGCTCGCTCTTTTCTAAAACAGTGGCATGTGCTTCTCTGATATCAGCCCTCCACTGCAGCAGGGCCCTCACTGGTCCTGCCATCCGGTCTCCTGTTCTCTGAAAAGCAGCAGCCTGACATTTCCTCCATGTCTTGCTATGGAGCCAGGGGCCCCTAAGCTGCAAAGTATGTGTTTAAAACCCCATCGTGCTATTTCGATGGGGTTACATCTAATCCCTTGTTCACAGTTTGACTCTGATGACTGATTGTTGGCACCGTGTTCCTGGTCCCAGAGGCTAGTTACCCCAGAAATAGTTCGGAAACCACATTAGCCTCTTCTTGTGTCTTGAAAAAAGAGGAAGCTATTGTAGATTCCAACCCTCTTCCTCTGAGTGGTGAGGGTGAGCTGAGCAGCTGGCTCAGAGCCCTGCCCTCATCTGTGTGGCAGATACAAGTAAGACACCAGCCAGTAGACACACAGGAGCTTTCGTTTCTGGGACGTGTCTTGCTGCTTGTATGGTGGGAAAGAGCACGGGAGGGAGAAGTCACCACAGAGCCTGTGCTCCTGGCCAGGAAGACTTCTAGCCCCATATCTGACCTGATTCTAATTGAGGGAACATTCTCTAGTTAATGGAAAGGTCAGCTATGATTTTCACCTTCTCTTCAAGGACTCAGAGACCTATAGCCAGTTTTGGCTTAAAGAACTCATTGATTTAGAGAGAGTAAGTAAAAATAGTAAATTAAAACACATTTAGGAGGAATTTGGAAAGATCACAGTAGGTAATATGATATGGGCTCTGAATCTATATACTTACATGGAAAATAGCAAATCAGTTACCTGTTCTTTATAGTAACTCAGAAGATGCCTATGAAGAAAAGAGGCCTTGAGGAGAGAGAGGCTGCTGCAGTTGGCACTGTTGAATCAGAGAACCTGCTTCTGGAAAGGGGAAAAGAAAACGCTGTCTGTGAGAATGGGGAACATTAACCCAGCAATTTTTCTTTTATTTAACAATATTTTTCCCTTGCACGCCTCCTTTTCCTGCCCCCTTGCTCCTTTCCTTATAAAAAGCAGAATTACCCAAGTGGCCACAAAGGTGTGCACAAGTTGGTAGGCACGGACTGGGCCGGGCATTTGATATTTACTCTAGGAGCCTGACTCAAGTAGATTCACAGTTAAAGATCATGCCTTGGGGGGTAGGAGAAGATAAGACTTTGGGGTACCTACCTACCTACCAGTCCCGAGAGTATACAACATTCCCCGGTTTACATGGGAATAAGCTTCCTAACTTAGAGGTGTCTGCATGTGGTTGATTGAAAACCTGGCTAGTTGGGTCTCTCCCCAGACTTCCCTATCAGTCAGTTAACCCCAGTTAAATTTGAGAGAGCCAGGTTTCTTTTCTTGTTTTAAACACACAGAATTGCATCCTAATTAGATTGTTTTATTATCTCAGCATCCCCAAGACATTCGCCTCCAGGGGGGACGTTGAAGTCTTCCAAGACTGACCTCCTGGCAGTGCTTTTCCCCAAAGCTCCTTGAGAAATGGAAGGCAGGAAGCAAAATGTGCCCGGTTTTTAGGATAGCTCTCTGGCCATAGTATCGTTCTTCTACATATGAATGATGGCTAGTATGAGGGTCTCCTACCCACTGCTTCTAAGTAGGAGTCTGTGGAAGGTAAATTTTGAGTTCCTAAATGTTCATCTCTTGGACTTTCATGGGCATTGCTCGGCCACAGAAATAAAAGCCCCACCTTTATCCTGGTGCAGAATGCAGAGGTGACCCCTTGGCTGAGGAGGTTCGTCTGGCACTGGTTTCCACATACAGCAGTCACAGGAGGGATGTTACCCCTTTCACTGCCCTCCCAGGGTGCAGAATCCTATTTAAACCTCTTGAAATTACCCACTTGTTCCCAGCTGACTCTCTCCTGGATCTTTAACACTTAAGGGCAAAAGCGCTTTCCTTTGTCTTCTAAGAATTCTTGGCAGAGAGTCTACCGGGTTGCTTTCATCAACTTCTTAATGTCCCTGAGCTGCGGTGGTCCTGTGCATCACCACAGGTAAGAGGAGCTTTACCTTGGCCTCCTTGTATGTAATCATCTGGAAGCTCTTGGCCTCATTCTCAGAGTTCGCCCTTTCTCAGTGCAGTCTGAGAGGAAGAACCAGAGGGAGAGTCCCACATAGGACAGAAAATGACATTGGGTAATAAAAATTCAGTAAAAACCTACAAGTGTGTTTGGGTTTTAATGTTGCCTTTATATTTTTTAATTTCTGTGGAGTACTGGTTCTCTTTCTCTCTGTTTTGCTTGGTTTTGATTTTCCTTGGAATTGTGATGCTTTCTGCTGATGATGTGTGTGCGCCTTCCATTGCAGGGATCGCAGCCGTTCTGCTCGACTTAAGGCCCAGGGACTTGGCTTCTGTCCAGTGTGTGTTGGGAACCTTGGGATACCACTGCGCTAATGTGCTCACGTGCATCTGCTTCTGTCTTAGTGGCTGCCACGCCTCCATTATCTGTATATAGAGACCCTGTTTGGCGTTACCGATAAGGACCAGTGAGTGCTGAGTGGAAGATAACCGCTGTGCTTCTGCCAGAATTGGAAAATAGTGAGAGCCATATTCATAGAGCAAACTTAAGGCTTTGCTTCCTCTATCACATGTCTCTCTGACAATGTAAGCTGTACAGTCAGCACTGTTACGTTGATGAGGACGTCCTTGGGCATTACGCTTTCCAACTGTCCATGGCTTCTCCATCCTGTCCCCTTGCTGTTCAGTGAACACAGCATAGTTCCAGGGGAGGGAGAGAATGAGAAAGTGCTGTCCCTAGGAGTTAGGGGTCAGCATCACACTGCATAATGTGGTGTCAGGGAGCTGCTACAGATTTGTAGACGAAGTAGCCAGGTGCAGGAAGTGGGAAGTCAGGGATTTCTGAGAAAGAATTGGAAAATGAATGAATAAATAAATAAATAAATAAATAAGCAAACAAATACCTCTAATTGTGGATGGGAAAGGATGGCTAATTTGGACTTCACCTGAAAATGTTTGACCAAAAGTGGAAAAATAACTAAGCTTGGGAAAGGATTAAAGATAAATAACAAAAGACACAGAAACATCTTGACTTTAATATAATGATGGAATTCAAAGTGCTTTAAGGATGAACCTTCCAGGGATGATACAGTATGCCTTAAAGATTTTCTGCCCATTGTGTTATAATAATTGAGTTAGGTTATTTTTGTAGATACTAAACCAGTGATCCCAGGTTATCTTAGCCCAGGATAGAACCAGAAGATAAAATATGTACCTTACCCTTGGGTGGAAGGTGTGGGGGGTGTTTTGGGGTTTGGGGCAGGGATAGAGAATTCAGTCGATATGTTTTCTAGGCCAAGCTCTGCCACTGATAATAATTGTGGCCTTGCAGAAGTCTTTTTACCTTTCTAGCTCTTAAAGAGTGGGATTCCGTCAACTCTAAAGGGCCTTTCAGCTCGAAAATTCTAGGAGCCCATGATACCAGCACATGTTGCATTCTAGTTCTACTTAATTATCTCAGAATGGAATGTGTTTTAAAGGGCAATTCTGAAAAAAATTTGTTTTGGGAATAAATATGGGCTGGAGAGAACTGATGGTTCCCTAAGAATTTTCCCTCAGCAAAATTTGGAAAATGCAATAGCTTTCCAACAGGAAATTTGCTTTTAGGATCTACACTGTCTTTTTCTGTATAATTAATGGCCATGGCTGGTTTGCCATAGGTTTATCAGATTTAAATGTGGGAAAACCCATACATATATTATCTGATTATTGCTATAATTGTTCCAAAGCCTAGTGACTCCATAGGGAGTTTATTAGTTATATAAATGATATTGTCTTTGTCTTCAGAATTGCAAAGTGAAGCCTGGTTTTCTATTTGAGGCCGAATTGGTTGGTGGTTCTTATATCGTAAAACGGTGGTATTCAAAAGCGTAAGTGGATTGTTGCCAGTACAAGCACCCCGTAATGTAATACTCCCATTCTTTTCACGTCTAGGCCAGCTGGTCTTCAGGCTGTTGTCTGCGCTAGTAGTCATTTGCTTATAATCATTGTTTTTCCTTTCTTGACTTTCTCCAAAGTGATAAAGTGAAATTCCTCATGTGGTCCTGTCTGCCCTCCCTCTTCTAGTCTCCCCATCCTTCCCCATCCCACTTTCAGGCCAGGGCTGCAGAGAATGGAATGCTATGGCTCCCTATCATTGTGCACTCTTATTACAGAGCCGAGGATTGTCACCAGTGAAGAGATCATTATTCACCCTCAAGAGAGTCCTCCTCTCCCCATCACCCTGCAGTGTAACCTCACCTCCAGCTTTCACGTGCTTGAATACAGCTACTGGACAAAGAATGGGGTAGAACTAACTGCCACTCGTAAGAATGTCAGCAACATGGAATACAGGTGAGAGAGGCTAGTAGATTCTGGGAAGATGGGAGGGAGTGTGGCTGAGTTTATTCGAGGTTCATAATCTATGATTATGCTGTGTGAGAGACATGAGATATATGTGGTCCTCCTCTGGAGAGCCTAATGCAGTATATCTGGGGTGAGGCCCAGGAGCCTTTAAACGATTCCCAAATGATTCTAATGAGCAGCCAGATTTGCAAGCTGTAGATGATATCCTCACTATGATAAAAGAGAAACTGAGGGCATAGCAAATGATTTGCTCAGGGTAACAATGCAAGTCAATAGAAAAGTCACAATTAGAATGCAGGCTTCTTGACTTAATCCAGTGGTTTGAGGAATCAGATTGAAATCTGCTTTAGGACGCTTAGAGTAAGATTACCCTAAGTGATCTTTCCACTGGGTAGATTTCCTAGTGAATTACCTTTTAGGAATGTTTAATATAAACATAACCTGACCAGGACTAGTGGATCAGGGCTTTCAGTGATCTGGAATAAGGATGGTAGCCTGTAAATATCCTTTGATGAGAGAGGGATATTTGCTGGCCGAAGTTACCTGGCACCCAAAGATTTGATGCTTTTTTGGAATATCTAGTAACACATGGCACCTCACCTTTCAGAATAGTGTGTTCCTGGTTGAAAACTGATCTGGAAAAGGATCAGCTAATCCTGCTTGGCAGCATGGTGCAGTTCAAAGAAAGAGTACACTGGAGTGAGATTAGGAAAAACTGTACCTGGTAGCTGCAGGGACATTCAGCAGTGTTTTGCAGAATTGAGATCATTTCATGCCCCTGTTTAATTGATCCACATTAATTTGTGGATCCTCCTCCCTTTTTTGGGGGTGAGGAAACTAAGACTCAAATAACTTGATTGCTTTCAAGGCAAAAATCTGTATCTGATAAGTTTCAGAACCAAGGCTAGGATCCAGGTTTTCTGACTTTCTGGAATCTAGGTTATTGTTTTTTTATGCTGCACCTTACCATTTAGTGGCAAGTTAGTTAATCTGTCTCCACTGTAGTTTCTTCTGACGCAAAATTGGAAATATAGCCTTAGCTGTATCCTCATAGCTTGGAAAAGGTTACTCGAATAGGGAAGTTGGGTAGAATAAAAGGCATTTCTTAGTCTGTCCATCAGTTTTACAAGTTTTTTTTTTTTTTTTTTAATAATACCTCTTTCAAGGTACCAGACACCCAATCATGGTTCTCTTGGATCTTGTACTATGTCACCCACAAAGCTTTGAAGTATAACTTTGTAAAGTTTGAGCCTGACTTTATAAAATGCCTCTTTTTTGCTCAGCTTATTTAAAGCTCTCCAGGGGTGTTCTGCATTGTCAGAGTTTTTCGGGGAATCGGTGTTCTCCCACATTTTTTGGAATAACAACTGATGAGTCCCTTGGGCCACCTGATACGTCAGCCACAGAGCCAGTCCCAGACGCTGCTTCTGCTTAGCCTGTAGTGCACATTTTCTGTTTGCTTCAGTTACTTCCTAATAGCTAGTCGAAGGGAATGTTATAGGAAGATTTTGGCCCATAGGCATGGCCTCATCTTCCCAAGTCTTCTCTTTCTTCAGTTTCTGAAACATTTGCTAAGAGAAGCTGACTTGGGTCTGTTTTCCTATTGGGAGCATATTGATTTAAGAGGCACCTGTGTCAAATTCAGAAGGCTCTTGACAACTCCTCTGAGACTTACGCTGGGCAGTCCTGGGGATGGGCAGTGTCTCTCCTCACCCATAATCTCTTAACTGTGTTTTCTTTTTGAGAATGATCAGTAAGATGGATAAATGCATTGGGTTAGCCAGTGGTCATGGTTAGGAATTTTTCTCAGACATTTACTAGTGCAGTGGAGAGGTGACCATCACACCGCTCAAAACAAGCTATATAACATTTACCCTCTGATCTGGAGGCTGTTGTTACTCTGTTTTCTGTAATTACACACCAGCCTTTCTGCATATGTTTGGGGGTGTGTATAGGCCAGACGGTGCTCAGCTGGTGCGAAGCTGGTCTGCAGGGCAAGAAGCTTGTTTGGGATCACCATGCAGGATTTGGAGGAAGTGCTGTTCTGGCCATCACACGTCCTTCTTACAGCCCCTCTTGTCACTCTGCTTATGGTAGTCTGAATCTGTGCACAACTGTTCACTCTGAGTTTGTGTTCATTCGTTTGTTTATTCATCCCTCTACTGTATTCCAGGTCCCGGGACTGTGTGCCTCTCCACATAGAAATTGGTCTCTTGGGAAAATGGACATTCATCAAGCAGTCACATAAATATATAATTACATGATGTGATAAGTGCTGTGAAGAATTACAGTGTAGCATGAGAGAGAGAATGTCAGGGAGGGGATGCCACTTAGGTTGGGGGTGGGAGGAAAGTGATATGTAAGCCAAGACTGATGGAAAAGCTAAGAATGATGGGAAGAGCCTTCTATATAAAGGAACCTCTTGTGTCAAGGTTTTGAGGTAGGAACAAGGTTGGCACATTGAAAAACTGAAAAGAGACCAGCAGGGCTGGGAAGTGGCCGAGATGGGGCTAGAGAGACTGGCAGGGGCCAGATCACACAGTGCCCTGGAGGCTTAGCTGCGCCTGAAATCCTTAAAAGTTGAGCTGCATCTCTCTGGCTGTGCTCGGATGGCTGATTCCCCCCCGGCCCTGGATTCTGATAGTGAGTAGACTTACTGAAGGCATGCTACTAAGATACAGGGTAGGAAGAACAGCACTACCCAACCAGGTCTGTAGGGAAGGAAGCTCAGACAAAGGTCTGCCTCTCTCCTGCTCTTGTGCTTGTGGAACCGCCAGTGAGCAAGAAGTGTTTCTGAGAGCTCTGTCCTCTATGTGTGAATGGAGCTTGCAGTGCTTTGCACAGCTGTCTGTTTGATAACTTGTTTTGTAGTTTATTCCTCCCAATAGACTAGAGCACCTGAAGGTTAGGGATCCTGTGTCACTCCCCCTTTGTATTCCTGGCACCTGGTAAGGAGTGAAGCAGACATAGGTGGGATACACAGAGGGGGGTTTCCCCTTTAGCTAGGAGGAGGTGAGTGGGTTTAGGGGCGCCAGTTGGAGAGCAGGGTCCCTGGTTGCCCCTTGATCCTTTTATTGTATATTTTGACTGTTCCCAGCTTCCTCACTTGATTTTTTTCTCATCTCTGCAGGATCGGTAAGCCAAGAGCCGAGGATTCAGGCGAATACCACTGTGTGTATCACTTTGTCAGTGCTCCTAAAGCAAATGCCACCATTGAAGTAAAAGGTACAACCCACCAGAGGCTCTCCTAAGCTCTGCTTCGGTCTGGACCTCAGTCTTTAGGCTCTTCTCGTTTCCATGGTGGGAGGCGGTATAACGTCCCGTTTAGGACACAGGCGCAAGGACTCAGCTGCCTGAGTTAAGACCCACACCCCATCACCTACTTGCTGTGTGACTGTGCAGATTACTAACTTCCCTATGCTTCCATATCCTCATTTGTAAAACCTACCTCATGGGTTTGTTAGAATTAAATAGTTAATATAGTAGATTAAACCATGTGAAATTGCCATTTTTGTATGTTAAAAATGTTTGAATGTTGGCAGCTTCTTATGGTCCACCCTCATGTAAAGCTCTTAGAACGGTGCCTTCTGAGTATTGTTTCACAGGCCTCTCCAGTGGTCCAGCAGTATATGGCAAAGGACAGTGTGCAGTGTAAACATAAACTTTCTGGGTAATTCAGTAGAATTTTAATAGAAACTCTGAGTGCATGGCATTTTTGAGATGAGGTTATAGCTGGAAGTCTCTAGAAAGACCAATAGAATTATAAGAGTTGGAGCTACTTAAGTAAATCATTGATCCCAACTTTCCTGTGTTATTTCAAAGAAGCAGCTGAGACCCAGAAAAGTGAGTTGGTGGCAGTGCTGGTATATAGCTCAGGTTTTGACTCCCAGTCTCGTGTTTTTCTGTTTTATAAAATGACCCTAGGGAGGCAGGCCACTGTTTGAGGTCAGACTGAAGAGATGAGGGTTTTTGTCTTTTTCATTAGAAGGACACGATCTTGTTCTTTAAATCCACAGGGTAGTCCCTAGGGGCTGGAAGGATAAGCTTAGGAAATAGGAGGGGCCTTTATAAGAGGTAGTTAGAATATTCCTTAGAATATTTGGAAGACTAAAAATTCAGATTCAAGATTAGGTACATTCAGAGTTTCTGTTAGGTGGTGTTACCAAATGAAAGTAGTGTCTCGGTGTGTACACAGCCCTTACCAGGAGTTGACAGCAGGGACAGCTGGTGCCTCCTCTGGCTTCCAGATTGGATTCTGAATGCCTCAAGGGGTTGAGTCACAGTGGCATGGCTCCAGTCCACACAGGCCAGAGAACCTGGGATTTGATTAACTCAGTGACTGTTCTTGGAGAGATCTGGGTTTATCTCTGTTTTGAAGAATGCCACATTTGTTCAACATGAGGATGAAGGTGTGAGAAAGCATTTTCTCAGCCAGCCAAGGGTCTTTCCGCCTGGGTGAACTGAGCTATGTGGGGAGACTCCTCCATGTAAGACCTGGGACCTGCACCATTCCAGGCTAAGCCTTTGGCACAAAGTCCAAGTGCAGAGGGGAACAGGGTGGGTGAGAGAAGGTAAGTGGTCTGTCAAGTTACTAATTACGGGATAATCTCATACAACTGAAAGTCGTGACTCACTGTAATCATATTGATTTGGCGTTAATGATTTCTAAGCAGCACTGTCAGGAGTGGAAGCAGAGGTGGTTTGTCCATTGGTTTGGCTGCTCAAGAAGGTGGGGTTCAGTGGCACCAAACATTGTCCCGCACATTCTGTTGAGCAGACACGAAGTAGTGGTCTGGGGTGGGCAGAGAAGAGGAAGCTGCAGCAAGGGCGTTTTCAGAGGGAGTCACAGCTTACAGGTCTCGCCCTAGGAAAGGCATGTACTGGGCACGGGTGTATTTGTGCAGCACCCTGTGAGGGAGGATCGGGCAGGTGGTGATATCCCAGTTTTAAAGGTGGAGACCTTATGAGAATTCTATTTTGTGACTAGCTTAGACAGATATGTTAGTCTGCCAGGGAATTCTAGTCTTTCTCTCTTCCCTCTCCTCTAATAGACAGACACACACCCACACCCACACCCCCCCACACCCCCCACCCACACAAAGCATTTTCATATCAACTTTCATTTTCCTCAGTGCTTCCAGGGTAGGGTAAGAGACAGTTATCTTTTTATAGCTGTGGTTTGAACAATCTGCTGAGTAGTAGATGAGAGGTGATTATACTTGAGAATAGAGAAATGCAGGGGATTCAGGGAACGTAAGTGACCTTGCTGAAAGGAGTCTGAGAATCTTCATTTAACTATTCAGAAGAGTGATATAATTCAGACCGCACATACGCGTATGTATTTCTTCAGCATCTGTTCTGCACTCAGCCCTTTTCTTCCCCATCTGACATTTCCTGCAGGTCAGACTCCCTGAGGGGTTGTTTGGGCTCAGCACTGTGGGGAGTGAGGGACCTGGGTTAGCCAAGGACCAGGCATTTTATGTCACATTACCAAATCTTGAGTTACTTGTGGTGTCCCCCAAAAAAAGAAGGCTGAAGGAATCAGGGAGGGCCACATGTCTGGGGGGAGACCTGAGGTGGCAGTGTATTTCCATCCTAGCCTGTGGATCCCTATCAAGAAAGGGATTTCGAGGGTGGTAGTATGGACACATAGTGAGGAAGACCTCGTATATCTAAAGTAGGGTTTGTTTGTTTTTTTCCCTTTCTCTTTTTTTAAAGGATGAGGATGAAGCACTGTGTAAACAGGAAGATGCTGTTACTGTTTAGGATTACATTTCTTAGCTATTGGGCAGGTGACCTGAGCATATGCTGGAGGTAGAGGATGGAGCAGGGCTGGCCAGTGGAGAGGAACAGCAGTGACTGGACTTTTGTGGGACCACTGCCCCCCCTAGCCCGGCCTCCCGGGGACCTACTTAGATAACTGAGGAGGCATGACTCCCCCCAGCTTTTTGTGTCTTCCAGAGACACCAAACCGTATCACAGAGCATGTATAAATGAATAGATGTTGGATTCTCCATCCCTGTAATTATTTAACTTTTCTAACCCTTCCTCCCACCCTCTTCCCCTTTATTCTTTTCTAAAATTAAAAAAAAAAGTGCTCATGAAAGAGCAAACAAAAATTTTCTGTGTAATTGACAAAGATAAAGTCCGTCATGACTCCCAAACCCTGTCCTCATCCCTGTCATTTTGACTAACCCAAGAAACAAAGCGTTTGTGCTTTATTGCCGCTTTTGGAAAAGGATTTTGGTGGCCATCTGATGCCAGCGCCGCTTGTGAAAGGTACATCACAGTCCCAGGAGGGTTTGCGTGTCCCATCTTAGCAGGCCCACCATTACCATCGGGCATTTCCAGTGAGATTCCGTCTTTTGGTGTCTCTGAGAGCCAAACGGAGCTTGTTTTTTTTCCTCCCTGCTTCTTAGCTTTTTGTCTATTTGCATATTATGACTAAATGTTAGTGTTTCTGTAAGTGAACTTGCTCTGCATCCCTGTTTCCTGCCCTGTCACGTGGCCTTACAAATGGTGTGTCAGAGTTCTGGCCGAGGTAGACTGTGGTGATGAGGACAAATGGCATTACGAAGAGTGGTAATGCACATCTAACATCTGTGCAGCACTTTCAGCATGCACAGTGTTCATGGTCGTTCATTCGTTTGATAGGTGGCTAGTTTGACAGATGAGGATGCTTAGAGGTTGTGACATGCTTTAGGTCAGAGCTGATGTGGAAGCTGGTTCCGGCTCCGAATTGCCTTACTTGAAAAGACTTTGAAAGCATAAGAGTATCTTGAAGCTGCTAGAACATTTTGAACATCAACCTTAGCTCAGATAACCATACCTGTTCTTTCTTGTCCTCTCTGCAGGGTGCTACCCTGATCTTCCTTAATAAGAATGGCTAACATTACTGCGCATGTACTGTGTGCCAGGCATTGTGCTAGGTGCGTTACTTGTGCTTTTCTTCTCCTTTAATCGTCACAATTTTCTGAGGTAAATGCTATTGTTATCTCTACTTTCCAGGTGACAAAATTGAGGCTCAAGGGAATTAAATGACTTGCTCAGAGTGACAGAGTTAAACAGTGGAGCCAGAGCCCGTGCCCCAAAGCACTAAGCTCTGTGGCGTGTTCAGCACATAACAGTTAGAAGGCCTGAGGCCAAGCGTTAGAAGAAATGGCCTCTAACCCTGGCCCTGCCATTAAGCTCATTGTGACCCTGACCAGTCTTTCCTTCCTTGGGCCTCAGCTCCCAGTGTTTGATGAAGTAGGGTGAGATAAATGGTCTTGATGGTTCTGTAAGGCTCTAACGGTCTGTGGTTCCCTTCAGTGGTCATGAAAGTTTTGGTTATTGAAGGAAATTATTTCTAAGCTTCTTTTCCTAGTGGTACTAACTGTCAGCTTCTCAACTTTGAGATTGTCATCTTGGTACCCCTCCCCACTTCCGCTCAGTCTCCCTGTCTTATGGGACACTCCCTCTTTGTAGTCCTCTGATTTCAAACGCTGGTGCCAGGAACTGTGTTAGAGCAGTGGTTCTCAGACTTGATTGATGTGTATGAAATATGGCCAGGGCAGCAGGCTTATTCAGAGCACTCCAGGTGATTGTAATGTACATCCAAGGTTAGGGTCACTGTCTTGGAGATTTCAGTGCCTCCTACGCAGGGGTTTCACCTGCAGGAAAGGGAGAAGCCTCACCTGCAGGAGGCAGCACAAGTCCCAGATGGCTCTGGCCTGCATAACCCAGGGTGAACCTCCTCTGTAGAGAAGTCTGAGCCAAATACCAGCCTCCTTCTTGCTTCTACCTTGACCAGTCTCGTATTACTTGTTGGGCTTAGCCTTTGGCTGACAGTCAGTCTTAACTCTCCCTCTACCTTTAGCCAGGCCTCTAATTTGCTTATGGCAAAGATGAGGTAGGTGTCTCTGGGATTTGATGTTTTGCATAAAGGAAGCAAAGAGACCATCTCTTCAGTATCAGTATGTTTACTTGGAAACAGCCCACCCACTGACAACACTTTTAAGGATGGAGTTTCTTTGAAAATGAGTTGTGAAGTTATGAATTTACTTTGAAAAGTGAGTACCAAATAAGCAGTCAATGTAAGAAGGCCCCATACATTTCTTAGCTCTATTGTGTTTATGAAGTCTGACAATTAAGTTTGTGAACTTGTTGCAACGATGTTGCTAGCCTTTTTTGATATCAGGGATTATTCATTATGAATTTCTGGACAAACAGCCAAGTTTACTATTTGGAAGTGCTGAAAAGGCTGCGTGAAAAAGTTAGACGACCTCAACTTTTCGCCAACAATTCATGGCTCTTGCATCACGACAATGCGCCAGCTCACATGGCACTATCTGTGAGGGAGTTTGTAGCCAGTAAACAGATAACTGTATTGGAACACCCTCCCTACTCACCTGGCCTGGCCCCCAATGACTTCTTTCTTTACCGGAAAATAAAGGAAATATTGAAAGGAAGACAGTTTGATGACATTCAGGACATTAAGGGTAATACGACGATAGTTCTGATGGCCATTCCAGAAAAAGAGTTCCAAAATTGCTTTGAAGGGTGGACTAGGTGCTGGCATTGGTGTATAGCTTCCCAAAGGGAGTACTTTGAAGGTGACCATAGTGATATACAGCAGTGAGGTATGGAGCACTTTTTCTAGGATGAGTTCACAAACTTAATTGTCTGACCTTGTTTTTATCAGCATCTTCAGCTGAACATACCTCCAGTCTAAAGTGACACTTTTTACAGCCAGCAGCCTGGCAGAGAAGCTGGATGCTTTGCTCTAAGTGCAGGCAGGTCAGGCAGCGGGGGGTACTAAGGAACATGCATTTGTCCTCAGCCAAAGGCCCAGGTAATAAAACTGGATCAGGTTTTGTTGGGTAACTAAGAGTCTTTTGGAACTCCTGCACTGCCATTTGTTAGGATTCCGGAAAGATATACATTAACTAATGTGTTAAGAGTATGCAGCTAACAAGGCCAGAGATTGAGTTTATTTCCAGTGGGTCTGTGATCTCTTTTGACAGTCTCTTTGTTACCTCCTCACCACATCTACCCTCATTCTTGCCACCAGTCTGTGCCTCCTGAGAGGGTACAGGGAAGCAGGGAGCATTTGCTGTGTCAGACTGCTCAGACCTACCTTCAGACCAGCAAGACCTGGTTAAGACATTCTTTATTAAATGGCAAGCACCTGTGAGGTGAGGCATCTTAATCAGTATCAGTAGGCCATTAATCAGTATAATTTGTCGGTATCTGACCTGATTAAACCTTATTAGAGTCACAGGCAAAAGTCCTACTTATATCAGCAAATGGGGAGAGAGCATATAATAATTAGCATCTCTTTGATTTCTTAGAACTCAGAATGCCAGAGTCTAAGCCTAGCCTTGGCGAATAGCTCAATTTAAATGTATATTTTTGACCCTGAGCTTCAATCAGGTGCCAGAGTGATCTAGAGATGTAATTTAATCCTCTCAAGACCTATGAAGTATGTGGGTAATATTCCCATTTTACAAAAGCAAATGCTGAAACCCAAAGGTCTAGATGACCCACCTTAGGTTACTCAGTTGGTGAGTCATAGAGTGTCCATAGAGCCCACATTTCTCTGACTTAAAGTCCAGAGTTCTTTTCTTTACATCATAATACATGGAGTGGTTAAGCTCTGACAGGGAAATCAGTCTTGCCTCTGGTCTAGAGTATTCTAGTCCATCTACAAGCAAAGATAACGTTTGGGCAATTTGCTATGCATTTACCAGTAATACATGTTGTATTTTTTTTTTTTATGGAGTCTCTCTAGTTTGGTTTATTTCCCATTTAATATGGTAAAGTTCAAAAAGCATGGCCTCTGGAGTCAGACAGCCCTGAATTTGGATTCTAGCTTTACCATTGACTAGCAGTATAATTCTAAATGTTAAAATCACTTTTCCAAACATGAGTTTTCCAATCAATAAAAATGGAGTAATGTCTGCTTCATCGGGTGGCCGTATTTTCTTATCTATTGCTGCGTAATAAATAACCCCAAAACATAGTGGCTTAAAACAGCAAACACTTATCGCCTCACAGGTTCTGTGGGTCAGGAATCAGGGAGCTTATTGGGGTGGTTCTGGATCAGGGTTTTGAGCTGTTGGCCGGGGCTGCAGTCATCTGAAAAAGCTCGACTAGGGAAGGAGGCTCTGTTTCCCAGGTGGCTGCCTCCCGTGGCTGTTGGCAGAGGCCTTAGTGCCTCATACATGGGCCTCCTAGGCTGTTGAAGCATCCTTCTAGCATGGCAGAATATGTGATCCCATAGGGAGCAAGGAGAAAACCACGTCTTTTGTGAATTAGTGTCTGAGGTGGTACACCTTTACGTCTTTATTTTGTTTATTAGAATCCACTTACTAAATCCAGCCCACATTCCACGGGAGGGAGCTTAGGCTCCACCTCTTGAAGGGAAGAATGTCAGAATTTGTGGACTATTTAAAAACCACCACAGGTGGACCTTGAACCCTAAAGGCCCCTCTCTGACCACTGCTGACATGTGCTCTGAGAGCCTGGTTACCTTTCTTGCTGTGGCTCTGCTGTCCTGCTCAGCTGCCAGGGCAGGCACGGGTTTTCCAATTGAGCAGCTACCATAAAGGATAGAGAGAAGTGAAAAAACTTTTCACTGACCCAAAGGCTGACATGGTAGTTGTTCTAATCACTCCCTGTAAGGCAGAGTGTTGCAGGCTAGGTTAATTTCTCTATGCCCAGTACACTAGTGACACTTCACCATCCCAAGGAGGGGTAACGAGGGCATTGGTCTCGAGTGCATTAGGTAGAGGGGATATTCCTAAGCTTCACTAAGTATTCTTTGCTAAATTGAGGAGAAAGCAACAATAGATCTAATGCTGAAAACTTCCTTGTAGGCTTACACTGTATGAGCATGGCCAACAAAGTGGTGGGGTTAGCTAAATTCCTAGTTAGCTAAGTTCCTAGTGGTGTTCTCCTCCTAAGCACCAAGGCAGGAGAAGACCACCCTACTCCTTTCTCCAGGTCTTGACCTTCAAATCTTGGGGTCATTCTTGACCCCTTTTTCTCTCCCATCCCACATGTAGTCCATTAACAAATATATTCACTCAACCTATAAAATATATCCAGAACCTCCCCGCTCCTGCTGTGGTCCTCATCCAAACCGCCCTCCCTCCTTGCCTGGATGACTCTAAAAGCCTAATTGGTCTTGCTTCCACTGTTGTTTCTCTGCAACTATCTCCACATAGTAGCCAGAGGGAGCCTATTAAAACTTACAGACCATTCCATACCTGCACTGGGTGTTCACCAGTGGCTTCCCAGCTGACTCAGAGTAAATGCTGTCATTCAGTGGCCTACAGAATCCTCTCTGACGTGGGCTCTATTCTCTGATTGCCTCTCCTGCTGTCTTCCCTTTCTCACTGTGTTTCCGACAAACTCCGCTGTGCTGTCTCTTGTACATAACAAGCACACTTCTGCCTCCGGGCTTCTGACTTTCTCTCTGCTTGGCGTGTTCCTCCCGCAGATGTATGAGTGGCCTACGCCCTTATTTTCTTCCTGACTGTGTTAAAATTCACCTTATCAGAAAGGTGTTTCCCCACAACTGTGTCGGCCCTGGCATGTAGTGGGTGCTCAGCAGATGTTTGTCAGATGAGTGAACCACAGCTAGAGGCAGCGTGTGGTGCTCTTCTGCGCCTGTATCTCCCAGCTCCCCCATGATGGTGTGCTATAGTTAGTGTGCGGCCATCGGCTCACTCCTTGGAGTGCTTAAGAGGGTCCTTAATGTTTAGTGACTGAAGAAATCTGTGAGGAAGGGTGACCAGGTCAAACAGTAGGCCTTAAAAATGACCCAGTGGCTGTGGGGGACATTTGGCATGGTGGGAACAAGATGGAGTCAACTTGACCCACTCCCTTTTGTAGTGAGGAATTTTACCTGGAAAAACAAAAAGGAATTTGCCTTATAATGTCCTATCTAGAAAACATCTTGCACTGAGTGGTGCTGAGCAGCCTGTTTGGCAAGCAGTGGCTGTGGAGACAGCTTGGGGCTTGCTTGGTCCATTCCTGTGCAGAGGTTTCTGGAGCTGACCTGGGAAGCCCAGTCTCAGAGAAGCAGCACGTTGGATTATTTTTAAGCCAAAAAGTCAAGCCAGTCAGCGGGGAACATGGGATGAGCCCATGATATAATACAATTTCATAGGCTTTTCCAGTCTCAGAATGAATGCTTTGACATCTATCCAAGAACACTGGACATAGGCAGGGGCTAGAATTATCGTCATTTGATAATGGGTATAGAGCTGAAGTACAGAGTACTTAAAGAACCAGCAAAACTGGAATCGGGACCAGGCCTATTGACTCACTTTCCCATCTTGCCAACAAACTGACATGTGGCCTGCTTTGAGTTTTATTGCTTTCAGATTACTGTAACTGGTGAGGTATGGTGGAAAATATAGTTAAGATCAAAGAAGGCCAGATTCAAAGCATTGGCCTCCGTCTCAGGCTTCTTGGATCCTTGAAACTTACCTAATTGTTAAGTTGCAGGTGCTGTTTATTTCTTCCTAAGTAATCTCTAAAAGCAGAAAAGACCAACAGCCCCTGGCATGTCTAGAAATCCCCCCCAAAATGGGGTTCATTGAGATTACTGCAAATCAAGTGTACAAGTCACATTCTTAAGCTGTTAAATAAAATCTCTTGGGGCACTAGTTGAGTTTCCTGTTCATTCCTCATTTCCCCTTGTGGAGACCAGTTTGCTGGATTTCCGCTGTCTTGGGAGGGCCTTGGCCATGGATATTCATCAGATGACTTCTCCAGGCATTCGCTGTTTTCGCAAACCCTGCAGGAGAACTTGGTTTTACATGTTTGATTTCAGGGATCCCTTAAGGGGATCATAAGGGAACATATGACATTGGACATAATGCACAATTATTGTTAATGCGAGTGTTTTGAAAACAACCATAACTGGCAGAGGAGATGATAAGGCTTCTGTTTGCTTTAGAGGGTGGCATCATTTAGGGCAGTTGAGCCTGTGCCCGCTTTGAGTAGGTTAGAGAACCACGGTTCTACATTGTTAGTAGAACTTCACACATGGTAACCCTTGTGTCTGCTTGGGCTGCTTTGGTGGACAGGAGGGAGGGGCGGGGTTGAGGCTACTGCTCTGCTGTCACCTGAAATGCATGTCATCCCAGCTGAATTTGAGAGAGGGCCAGGGCTCTGTGCCAGTAGGTGGGGCCTCTGGATCCTGCTCGGAATTGGCTCCCATGGTAACTGTTCACACTGTGTCTCACAGCTGGTCCTGACATCACTGGCCATAAACGGAGCGAGAACAAGAATGAAGGGCAGGACGCCATGATGTACTGCAAGTCTGTTGGCTACCCCTACCCAGAGTGGACCTGGCGCAAGAAGAACGGTCTGCCCCTGGTGAGTAGAGGCAGCCCGGGGGCTCTGTGGTCGGTCGCTGGGATTTCTCTTGTGGAGGTCCAGGCGTCTGGGCCAGCGGCTGCAACTGCCATGCTGGCCTGGCTTGGGTCACCCTTTCTAGAGTCATGAATCTGAAGGTCACTCACAGTCTGTCCAGCATGGACTCCCTGTACATGGTTCGTTACAGCTGTCTGTCTGGTAAGGGACAGACTGCTTGCCTTCAAGCCAGGACACTGAAAGCTAACTCCAATCTTAAAACTTTTACGATTATTCTGGTCTATTTATCCTAAAGAAAATACTGTTCTTGAAGTGGTCTAAACGTACCTTGCTTGTTTTTTGAAGACAAGACAATGAGAACAATTACTAGTGTATTCCTGGAACAAAGGAAGTGTACTGCTTAGGAACTGAGGCAGCCTGACCGGGCCCACGGACAGCCTTACACATCGGACATTTGACAGTATCTGTTCCAGAACAAGTCAAAGGAAACCTCTTTTCCCACCCTCGCCATTATTCTTGATAGTATTGGGCGAGCCAGAGCTTTAGATTCTCACTTGCTCTCTGATTAATGGTGTTTGACCAGTGTCCTTTTCTGTCAGGGGAGTGTCACGCATCCGTCCTGTCCTGAGGCCTTGCATGCCCAGCACTGTACTTTTCAGGCATCCTGGAGTATCAGCCTTGAAAATCAGAAGGGACCCTAATCCAGCCCCTTTGGAAAGGTTACATATTGACCAGAGTAAATTAGGGACAAAACTAACGGTCGGATCCAGTTTTTTTAATTTTAAGTCCATTTTTCTTCCCCCTTCATGGCCTCTCGATAATAATATGTCAGGTGGTGGGTGATAAGGACTCTAATATGAACACTGATGACTAGATTTCAGAAATCTTGAATCAGAGGATTGGGGTGAGGAATGGAGAGGTGAAGATGCTGTGCTGAGTATTTTCAGAGCAGGCCCTGAAAGATGAACAAAACATTTAGCATTCTGAGGTGCTGGCAAGGAAATGCCCGTTTCTCTTTATTCGTCCCTGGTGGGAGGACCCTTGAGCATTTGGAAGTCCTTAGTGGAAATTTTCATCTCTCCTGTTCTCATGCCCACGAACTCTTGAGAAACATTTAAAATCAAACATTCTTACTTCCTCTTGCTTTCAAGCTGTGTATCATTTGGGAGACAGAAAACTTTTAACGAAAGAGGGAGAGGGAAAAGAAAAGCTATTTCTAGGTTGATGCCTTTGAAAACCATTTTGTGGAACAGCCTAAACTGTTGGGTGCTGAAATAAAATGTTTTCAACTTGTTCTAGACACTAATTTCAGCAATTCTCTAACCTCCTTTTCTGGTCAAATCCCGTAGCTTTCATGGACCTGGACCTCTTTGTGTTAAAGAGTTTAGTCCAATCCAGTTTCCTCTCCCGTCCCCTTTCCCATGGCCTGCAAGGGGACTGTCTTCTGTGTGGGGGGGGAAAGGTTACAAGTATCACTCACCTGACTTTTCTTGTCATCCACTCTTGGTCATTGCTGCTTCTGTGGCCTCACCTGACTGGCTTCTGGGTGGCAGGTATCCAGATGCTGGATCTTGTGGGAGCTTGTGAGAGTTCTTTAGGTGGCCAGTTCTGATATGAGATATCCACTCTGAGGGAACCTCTCTGATTCTTCCTTCGCTTCAGACATAGGGGATCTAGTCTGAGCTTTTTACTGCCTGGGTCTGCTCACCTGGAAGGCACCCCACCCCCTAAGGTGGCTCTTCACATGTAGGAGTGCAGGCTGCTCTGCCTTCTTATCTCCAAATCACCCTTTTCCTAGATTGAGAGGCATAGTCTCCTGCCTAAACAAATCCCCCTGGAGGAAGAGCTATTTTCTTGTTGGTATCTCTCATTCTTTGAGTGATTCTCTTGGTGCCTGTTCTACTTGGCTCTCAGGTGGAAGGCTACGATGCCAAGTGTAACTCTTTTCCTGTTACCTCCAATCCTGTCTTCTCCTTTATAGAGTGGGAGGGGCTAATGTGGTTTAGGTTATGACTGGGGATAAGATTGCTTGAGGGGCACCCTTTCAGTAAGCACTGGAAGGGCTATCTGCCCCGCCATTTGTTTGTGCCCTTTTTTTTTTTTAAATCATGGGGTATTTTTATGCCTCTCTCCCTAGTCATCAGTTTTGTGACAGTAGGACAAATCATACTCAGTATCTCATGCATTGATTGAAAAGGTGAAAATGTTTTGCATTATGATGGTATTGAAAAAATACCCATTGAGGGCATGTGGGCCAAAGATGACACTAATTTGGTCATAAGTGAAAGACACAGAACTAGTGAGTGAGTAGAGCAGGGGTTAGAGAAAGTTGGCAGCTTTTCAAGGCCTAGAGTTGACGCGTCACAGAGTAACTCTTATTTTGAAGGCTGTGTGTTTCCTATTTCAGCCATACCCACACTCAAATGATGACATGATTGTATGCTATAGCTAGACATCATTCTGTGGATTATCTTCCCATTTGCTTTCTACTAGTTCTGATTATGCTTTAGTTGTTGAGTAACAGCTGACACATGAATCAGTATTTTCGCCGCCGGTATCCCATGAGATGGGTGCTGCAGCCAGCCCCAGCTCCACCCAGACCCCGGTCATGTACTCTCATCTCTGCCCTCCCATGTGCTTGGAGAGTCCTGACCTACTTGATCAGCTCTCCTTCCCCAGTTTAGTTCAAATGTTAGCGCTTCTCTGAAGCTTTCCAACTCTTTCTGGCAGTGGTCACTCACTCTGCGCCCCACCGTGCCCCTCCATCCACATGCCCTATTGGGGTTTTCCCTCACATTCCTATAACCATTCCCTTGGAGGTCTGGTTCTGTCTTGAAGCCAACCTCCTTGTTCATTTTTGTGTCATACTTTTTCCCTTTCTATCTCACCTTCCCCTTCTTAAGATATAAAACATGTAGTGTACATTAGTATTTGTTGAGTGAATAAACTTTTCTTTAACCCTGTAATTCTGTAAGGAAAGGGAACTTATGAATTTTCCCAACCTTATTACTAGGAGCGCATTGTTTGTGGAAGAAGTTTAAAGAGGGTTTCCAGACTTCTCCAGTGTGAAGTAGATATGCTGACTGAAGTCAACAGATAGGCCTGGGGTCACCAGATACGACCGATGTGGAGGTCACAGCCCTCTTCCAGCCTCTCCTGTTACAGTCACTGCTGGGGTTTGAATAGTGTTTTCTGTGCTGAGTCAGTCTTTCCCAGGCCTACAGGGTAGGCCCTCTGTTCACTCAGAGAAGGTGGGGAGTCTGGAGGACCAGCAGCAGGAGGCCTTACTGCTCTCTTTCAGGAGTGTGTTGACATTGCAGAGAAGTCAGTAATGAGTGCTCCAAGCTCCTGGGACAAAGGCAGGACTAGACATGCTCCCTCATCCCAGCCAAGGTCCTGCTAAGCATGGAGAACAGCATCCCTCTGTCCGGGCGCGGCCTCACTGACTAACCTCTGTGTGTTCTCACTTTTCCTGGCCCTGAGCAGAATATGGCCAATGCCTCTGGCCGCTTCTTCATCATCAACAAGGACAATTACACCGAGCTGAACATCATGAACCTGCAGATCACAGAAGACCCTGGCGAATATGAATGTAATGCTACCAACTCCATCGACACTGCCTCCGCTGTCACCATCCTCAGGGTACGGAGCCATCTGGCCCCACTCTGGCCTTTCTTGGGAATTCTGGCTGAAATCATCATTCTCGTGGTGATCATTGTTGTGTACGAGAAGAGGAAGAGGCCAGATGAAGTTCCTGATGGTAAGAGCATCCCTACAAAACAGCTGTAATGTTGGGGTTGGTCCGTTGGATGGTGTACAAGCACCCAAAGAGGGCTCTCAGGAGGCTGGGACTCAGCCCCAGAAGGAGAGAAGGAAAGTTTTTACACTGTTTCTCATCCCCTCCCGAGGATCAGCCACCGAGAGCTGTAATTACTAGCTCTGTCCTTCCCGTGGGGTGTTCTCCAAACCCCAGTCCCATCTGCCCTCAGGCCCCCTGTGGGTAATGGGCAGCTATCCGTCTCTTTGTTCAGTTCTGTCCTCCTTCAATACAGATCATCAGGCAGATTGAGCTTGAGGAGAATCCAAGTCAAGCCTAGAAGCCACACCCACGATCGCAGGCCACCTGGCCTTTCAGGCAGATTGAAGGTATCTAACTGGTTGTCACATGGTTGCCTGGTGTAGCCTGTTCAGTCAGCCTGTTCTTGGGGAGAGCCGTGGGAACAAACCAGCTTTTGGTTCCCTCAGTTGCTTCCTTCAGCAGGTTTTTAAGGTTCTAGCTGCAGCCGCGCCTACCTACCGTTTCACTTTTCTGTCTCACAGACAAGAATGGTGGAGAGCATCTGACGCACCCCCCCCCCCAAGTTTAAGACAGAGATAGCTACACAGCGAAGCCTGAGGCCACGCCCAAGGGGCCCTGTCAGGCTGACCTAGGACCAGAGAAGGGCTTGGTCATGGCAGCAGACCCACGGAGAACTGTTTAGCTTTGGGAGGAGCAAGAATCTAAGATTGTTGGATGCTCTTAAATTCAGAAAAACCCTGGAAACTTTTTGTGTGATTTTTGTCATGGATGTTTCATTTCTAACCCTGTGATGACGGTCAGTGGGGAGCTACTGGTAGACACTTGTATTAGTGGTACCTCGGGTTCCTAACCATCTCCCCATCTCCACCCTCCCGCCCGGTAGCATCACCAGCAAAAACAAACTACCTAATCAGCCAGCCGCCATTGCCACCACTTGCCTGTCACTGACTAGAGAGAAGGGTGAGGCCGGCCTCGGTGATGGTGACGATGGCGGCTGTAGTCGGACTGTTTGGGGCCTGTGCTCTGTGGTACTGTACCCTGTCACACAGAGTTGGCCTTGTCCCTCTGGCTGCCCAGTGTGTTCGGGAGAGGACTAAGGCAGGTCTGGCGCTCCCTCAGAGGGCGCAGCCCTGAAGGCTCCTGCGGACTCGGACCCTCTGGAAGGACATGTTTGGGAGCAGTGGCCACTTCCTTCCTGTCTTTTCCTTTCTTTTCTGCGGCTCCAAATTCTCCCTGCCTGTGCTAAGTAGAGAGTATCGTAGTGAGGCTGGTGAAGGGTTTGTGTTAAAACCTTCAATGCGTGTAGGAAAAGTTGACAATGAGAATGAACTATTATAGATGGAGGAGCAGGGATAGACCCCAGCTGGAAGCAGGCTGGCCTCTGTCAGTAAACAGCCTGTCCCTGCAACGCGAGAGCAGTCCCAGGATGCTGTGATGTGAAACTGCCTTTTTGGGGTTCTCCTGTATGCACAATGCGTGTTTTCTGGACTGCTCTTGGTCCTGCTACCCATCTGGATGCCCACGCAGAGGAGTGAGTGGTGTTTGGAGCTGAGAGCAAGGGCCAGCTGATGGGTGTCAGCGCTGGCTCTTTGGAGCGGTTGTGCCTCACTCCCAAAAAGGCCTTTTTCGTCCCCTCAGAACGCTTTGGCTTTGCTAACTACCACCTTCTCAGCCCTCCCTTTGAAAAGGTTGAGAAGCAAAGAGGTAGGGAAAGGCACAGATGGGCTTCAAAATCAGATGTTTGAATTTGAAGATGAGGCAGGCCCCTACTGTCTCGGTAGAGTGAAGCACCGGCCTGGCATGTCCCTGTCAGAGCCTCATCCCCTGGCAGGAGGCCCTTATTTACCAGGCTGCTGCTCCAGCCTGTGGGGAGGACCTGCAGGCTCGTTTTTTTGAGGAGCGCGTAGTACTGGCTCCATCTGACAGGGGCGCACTCCTGCACCTACCCGGGGAGGCAGCTCTCTGTTTTGAAGAGCTCCGTGGCTGTTGAATTCAAATGGGGCCAGTTTGTTCTAGGAGACACCAGTGGCCAGCACATCTTCTTTCTGAACAGCTTCCTGGAGGGAAGAGACTTCTTTTAAGCTAAATTATAGACAGTGGATGAATCTTGCTTTTATAAAAGAGATGACTGCAGGGAAGGTGCAAAGTAAACCCCCCTTGCTCTATCTCTTGGAAGAAGGAGGCAGGCAGCCTTTACTTTTTTGTTGTTGTTGAATTGGGGTGAAAAATCTGGGATGCTGAAATTATTTGCCTTCACTCCGCTCCCTTGCTGACAGGTGGTGTGTGTGGCCCAGGTGCCACTGCCCATCCGCCAGCATTTCCCTCCCCTGCTTTTCTCTGTCGCCTCTCTGCCTCCTTCTCTCCAGCTCCTCCCTCTGCCTGCCCCTCTTTTTTTCTTATCCTTTCCTGGAAGTAGTCATTTAACAGCAAAAAAAAAGTTGATCGTTCCTCTGAGTTTTCCTTGTGCTGTGACTTTTTCTTTTGGGGCCAGTTTCCCCTCAACTCATATGCAGTTTGTGTAAGAGCTGACTCCTCACATATGCTTTCTTTCCATGTGCCCCTCCCCAAACTTACATAGAGACATATGCATACACTCTGTTTTGGAATGAATAAGTTCAAAACATGATGTCTAACAGAACTGGAGTTTTAGAGGTGATGAATTTTTATCTATAAGATAATCATCTGTGGCTCTTTGCTGACTTACTTATGCCATTGTGAAAATGAAATTTTATGGGCCTGATGTGCTTTTTCTCTGCCAAATAGGTACTTTATTATCAAGATTATACCTATGATCTATTTCTGACTCCCTGAACTTTTTTCATATTAAAAAAATTCATATAAAACAGTATTCATATTTGGGCAGTCTGTGAGTTCTTGGTAACTCAGCCCCTTATTAGAAGAGTACTAAGTGAATATTACAAAGGTATAAAAACAAAAATTTGAACTTACAGAGTTTAGCCTGAGTGTTTTACTAAAGCAGGTATTGCTTTAGATTTCTCACATAGAAAGTGCTTAGGGCTAAGGTTTAACTGCTTCCAGAAAAAAAATATAAGGTTTAATATGCTTCCAGACATATCCCATGTCTCAGGATATCTTGTATGTGAAACACATCCAAATCCCTTTTAGTCCGTCACGGTCTCAGGGTTGGCATGCAGTGGGTTGTCTTGGAGATAGATTATCTGCATGTCTCCTTTTACTTTGAATGTTTTCAGGAACAGGTAGATCCTGGAGCCAAACAAAGGCTTCATTTTTTTCCTTTACACACCTCTGACTACACTCTCTGAAAACATTAACTGGTAATTAATTGTCTGAAAGACCAGGTCCAGCAAGCATCCCTCTGGTCACCATCCATCTCATAGGTGGACACCTGCTGGGAGCACACCTTCTGTGTGGGCTCCCTGCTGACTGACCCCAGAGAGTGATTAGTGTGTGCCTTCAAGTCTCCCCTTGCCAGTTCCCCGCAGATATGGGGCATGGATCTGCTTAGCGGCGGGCGCCTTCAGTTTACTGGACATGTCAGTGACCTCAAATGAAAAAAATAGCTGATTTAAGAAAAGTGCTGGTATCAAAAAGAGTTTTCTGTTTTCACGTGAGGGGATAATTTTTATAAGCAAGTCAAAAGGGCCCTTCCTTTAAGTTACTTCCTTTGAATAGAGAAGATATTTGACGTTTTGGGGGGACCATTTTTAGTGGCTCTGATATATCCAAACTCTTACACACCTTAGAATTAAGAGCTATTCTAATGTTCTAAAATCTATTAGTTGGGCAAAATATTTGGTAACATAGGAAGCTTTACAACATTCCAGGAATGTGGAAAAAGAAATGCGACTTTTTTAAATGACGTGCAAAAGTCACATTTGGTGTCTCTTAACTAGGGGTCATTTGGACCAGTAACAAGTTACCTTTTGGAGAAAATACAATAGGATCTAACAAAGAAAGAAATTGGAAGTAACCATTAATCTTTCTTGGTTAATCTGTTCTGCTGAGTTCAGACAGAATTTAAGTGCATTTAGAAACCATAAAACCCCATCCTCAGTGACACGAAGGCAGTGAACAGGAAAGGAGCTTTGACCAGACAGTCCACTCCTGGTCATTTTGACTTTAAAGCCATCTTTTTGGAGGTGATACTGTATCAGGTAATCCATTACCTACTAGGCGTGGCCGAGGGCCCTTACAGGCTGAGGCAGGTGTAGGGGAGTGAGGGCTGCAGCGCATCCTGTTGGGAAGACAGGATTCTGATAATACACTGTGTGCAATGGCTCCACCAGGAACTTCACTCAGAAGACAGATTCCAGAGCATCTTGTTTCCATCCCCCCGCAGTTCTGTTCCTCATCTAGCCAGTGGCTCTAATACCCAGGTGCAGAGAACAGTCACTGATTAAGCAGCTATCTTTTGGCTGAGGGTTTGGGGGTATGTTGATATTTGTCGGTTACTATGACTTCTTTTTTTTCCCCCCTCAATTGCATCAAACCCTTAAAACATGGTGGTAAGTGAGCGATATGCATGCTTTTGGAGTTTGTTTAATCTCCGCTTCAGTCTATACGATGCACAGTTCATAATGTTAACACTTTTCAAGTTTACTTCATTCACTTTCACAACTAATTTGGATTTCAGTTTGCTGTTTAATCCTCATTTACTTTGATTTTTGTACCTTTTTTTCTGTAGTTCTGTTCTTTCCCTCTCTCCCGATTTTCCTGTTAGAGGTTGAGTTGTTTTTTGTCTGACCTGTAAAGGGAGAGTGGTGCTTCATTCAGATAGCGATTCAGTCCAGGAAAATAGGAGACACAAGGCTCTTTTCTTTGCTCCTTGAAAATGTGAAAGTGGATTTGGGAAGAAAACGATGAGGGGCTCGTGCGATTGAGACATTAGTGTGAATAACAGCTGTACCCACTTGCAGGCATGGCAGCCACGCCAGAGCAGCTCGCTGACACCCCGCCTGTGCACGTTGTCGGCTTGTTGGGCTGGACAGTGGTGTTCCTACTCAGACACCAGGGCACCCCTACTACAAAAGAAAGAAAAGCTTGGTGTGACATGCTTGGGTCAGTGCTGACAGCCTCATGCTTTGAAAAGAATTAGCCTGGCTACTGCAATTACCTACCCCCACCCCACCCCCCGCTTTTTCTTTTAAAGTTGGGAGAAGATTGGTGATATTCTTGAATCCGCTGTCTTGCTTTAGAATTTAGAATTTTGTTTTTCCGGGTACACAGCCAGAGCACTGAAGCTATTCTAAGTTTGCTCTGGTGTCTTGTCCTTTAAGTCCCTGAGTGCTTAGTCGCTAGCATGTAGCTGAGCTGGCTTGGCCGGGATGTGAGAGCATTAGGGTGTCGCGGTGAGGGAGGATTTAGGCTGGGCTTGTGTGTCTTACTACCTGATACGTCTTTGTATATCTCCACTGCATACACAGCACACAGACGTCTTGGGTGTCCTTGAGTCTTACTTTGTTCTCTGTATCTGTTTGATAGTGTACTATTGTTAGAATGCTGTGGACACTGGTGTGTCGCTAGACTATTGTTTTGGCTGATAAGTCATTGGTTTGTGGTTAGTTTTTTTTTTTTTTTTTTAATCTTTTTTTGCTCCAGTCACTGTGTGTGCTGGCGGTAGCTTTGCCTCTCCGTTGCCTCCCTCAAAGGACCAGGTGGAGCAATGTCTCCCTGTGATAGACATTCCTCCTGATGCGTGCTCCTGCGGGCACCTACACTGAGACTGTAATCTCCATAACTGCTTCATGTGCACCAAGCCCTTGTGGAATCCTGCTGAGCGTTTTCCTAGAAGACTTCAGTGAAATCAGACCGTTCTGAACCAGTTAGGCCCACCCGGCTTTTGTAAAATAAAAAGCAACTAAGAGCAGTTACTGGTTCCCCCTCCTTAGTGGGCTTTTTTTTTTCTTTACAAACCATTCTATCATATCCCTGCTTAAAGGGGACCAAGTTGCCCTTAGTTGAAAGGAAAGAAAAACTTATAAAACAGAACCATAATACCAATTCAATTTAATAAGGCTTCTAAACTCAGATAATGGAAGCTTTTTTGATTAAAAAAAAAAAAAAGATACCTGCTGGCTCATCTGGGTTGGGTCTGGTGTTGGCCAGGGCACAATGCTGAGCCTGTCTCTCTCAAGTCTTTCTAGAGGGCTGACCCAGAATCAGGTAGAGCTGTGTGGCTTCCTCTTTCTCAGTCTCATTCTCCACACTAAAGACTCCTCTGAAGATTACAAAACAGCAAGAACAGGTCCTCTGGGGACGTGGGGATGTGGCTAAATGGATAGAACACACACGGCCATCTGTATCGCAGGGCTGAGTTCAAGTGGTGCATGCATTCACCACAGGAAAACAAACAGCAGGATTTTACAACTGAAATGTTGGTTTGTCTTCTCATCTATTTAAGAGTGAAGCACTGGAACTTGGGGACAAGATGAATATATGATATTGTAGCCTATCTGTCCACTACAGTTGCAGTTTTTCATGACAAGCATTCAAAGTGTTAACTAAAACCATTGAAACAACATACCTGCCATTAAAAACTCGAATCTAGAAGTAATAACTCCATGAGTGTTTTGCACCTCCAGACGGAATGGCCTTGAGTAAATGCTATGAACAGCCATGTCTGCCACCTGCCATTTGCTGTGCTAGTAATCCTTATGCAGGGTCTCACAATTGTCTTTCTTTTCCTGTCTTTCATGGATTATTAAAAAACAACGCCTGTGTAGATGATGAACCAGCTGGGCCAATGTAAGTACTTTATTGAACATTGATTCAATAGTTTGTGATGGGATTATTTTGCATGTGTGGTTTAATGTGTGGAGTAGCTGAGATGACGGGGGAAGACAGTGTGTGGAAATGAACAGTGCAGTGTAGACCTGTCAGCCTGACAAGCAGGTAACTATGGCCATTTGATTCCCAGGACAGGTGGTACAGTTTTTAGTAGCAATATAAAGTGGAGTGCCATACAAAAACATTGTTTACAATCTTGCATATCCCATCTGCTTCAGTTGATACTGTGGGCAAAATGACCGGTATTTCTGAGACTTCAGGTTTTGTTCAGTTTCAAGCTGGGCTATAGCATAAACAAACTCTGTGGCCCCATTAGCAATTCTGTGTATCCAAGAGATGGAACTGCAAATTTGCATCAACCCAAGATGAGTGGAATCTTCTAGGGTGGGGGACTAAGGAGTGAGAGTCAGGCAGATAGTGCCCAGACCAGGTCAGTACCAGAGGGCAGCGCTGCCTGTCGTAACAGAGTGTCTCTGATCACTTGAGAGGAGAGACGGTGGAGTTCAGTGAAGCAAAACCACCGTGCTCACCTTTATAATAATTAGATGGTAGTTTACTGCTCAAAGGGAAGGTTAGCTGTATACTGTCTGTCATGGGAGTCAAAGCGTCTGTTGATTGAAGGCGTGGAGGCACTTTCCACAGGGACCCTTATGTACTAATATCGTGTAGTAAAATTCCCAAGTTCACCAGGGATGGTAGTAAGTGAAAGAGTCCTGTGTTTCCATGTGTTAAGACTTTCAAAAGTTGTTGCTGACTTTAACTCTTGTAATGTAATTTTTCCTCCAAAGGAAAACCAACTCAACCAACAATCACAAAGATAAAAACTTGCGCCAGAGAAACACAAATTAATTCCTACTTATAATGTAAGTATGGCGTTCCTTACACGTCTTAGCTGTCACATTCACATGAATGTGCCTCTGTTGACCTTGTACAAATCTGCAGTACGTGGTGTTTTGCTGCATGGCCTTTCCATGCCGATAGAACTGTTATGTCTGCCCAGCGGAGCGGCTGGAAGGGAACATTTTCCAGCTGCGTGGTTTCACAGATTTGCATGAATGCTATTTCGGAATATGTATGGTTTCAAAATAAACCCTTTGTGCTACTGTTTCCCTATATCTTCAAAAAGGTAAAGATTAGATTATCACCTTCTGAGGTGGGTTGTTCCCTGAGGCCATTAGTCCCACTAGGCCTCTGAGGCCCAGGCAGGAATGGCAGCGGCCCTGCCTGCCTCCCGCCAGGCGCATGGAGACCAGAGTTTCACACCACATCCCTGAGCATGCCATTTGAGACAAAGCTTTGTTTTGTGTGGCAGTTGGTGTGGCTTTAAGCAACAGTGCACATTCCCTTCTAACTTCCAAATACTCTTTCTCCACAGTACTTTAGGTTCCTGAAACTGGTGGCAACATGACCTGCTAAATTTTCCGCTGGGACCTCTGGTACTGTCCCCTCTAAGCGAGCGAGCGGCACCACAGTGACTGTCTAAAGCATGCCTTATTGAGCCTCTCCCGCAGGGCGACCTCGCCAGGTACCTTGTAAACAGTGCTTCAGTGTAGAAGGTGTAAACTACTTTGGGCTTGATGTGCTGTGAATGTTGCTTTCTTTTCCTTTATTAAAATATTTAAATAGAAGTGAAAAGGCCCCCTGAGGATCGGCTGGTGCATGCGCCATTTTTCATGCAGCTATTAAATTGGCCAGGGTCTAAAATGCACTGCTGCCATCTAGTGATGCATTTTTGTAAAGTACAGCAAATCTGCAGATATATACAGTATATAAATATACATATATATTTATATTTTGGGGGTGGGAGAAATGCAAAATAAAATAAATGCTTGTTTCATTTTTAAGCTGCTGATATTCATTCCTTATTGTATGTTGTCAGAAGAGGAAATTGTGCAGTTCTGGTACATAAAGATGAATAATATAAACTGAAATTTATAATTTTAAGGGCTTAACCTACGACTCTGAGAAGCTGGGACAGCTCACTGAATGGATATAATGAATTGCAGTATATATGTATGATTGCTTTTTAAGTGATTATTTTTTCTTTTGTTAAATCATGTAAATTCTTAAATCCTTTTGCACTGATGTGCTGAACTTTATTAGTATATTCAGTTAAGGCAAACTTTTTATAATTTACCATTTGTTTTTAGTGACTTTGAAATGTTCTAGCATGGTATTCTATGCAACTAGCTATTCTTTGGGGTTGACACTATTTTTCACATTGATTTAATGGGTGAGTGTAGATTTCTCACCTGGCAGGGCTCTCACGGTTTGTAACCGTAGGTGCATGTGCTTGTATTTTGTGTAATTGTTGAAGTGCAATGATGTATAAAAAAGTGGATTCACCTGTTTTTAAAAATAAAACATTGATAAAAGGTGTTTGGAATAATCATCTTTATTCTAGTATCTTCTCTAATCCTAAGGAGGAAGCCGTTTTCAGTGCTTTCAAGCTCCTTAGATCTCTGTACAAGTGCTAATTCCCCAGCCCCGTCAGCTTCTTCAGTTCCCTTTCCACCTCTTCCACAAAGGCTGGGAAATTCTGGTCCAAGAGGCACAGGCGTAGGAAGGGGCCTAGCTCATCCACGCTCCACGCAGGTTGTTCGTAGACCAGGGGCAGCTCCTCTGACGCCAGGAGAGACTGTAGGGGCCCAGAGAGCAGTTTGTTAGTAGCTGCGGGCAGAAGCCACAGCCTGGATCACAGAACACAGAAAATCCTTGCCTTAAGGAAAGATTGGGGAAACATGCATTAAAAATTCGTGTTAATCTTAGCTTTACAGGGTTCCTTTACATGACATTTCTAAATATACATCGGTGAGATAAACTTGTATTATCCTTACATATTTCAAGTGTATTAATGAGATGGTTTGCAAAGTTACTATCCTGCTTTAATGAAGAAGACCGTGCTGCTAACATTTTGTGGATCGATAAGAAACCTACCAGTGAGTGAACTTCACTAGCTTAGTTCATCTTCCCCACCTCACAGGTGGGGGAATTGGTGTAAGCAGTTCACCACGTGGAAGCAGGTTCTGAATGTAATGAGAGCCATCACAAAGTGACCACCCAGAGAACAGTTACCTCACCGTGTCCTTTTCTGGTCCTGTCCGAGAGGTTTGACAAATACAGAAAAGCATGTGACTGTCAACACAATCAACTGTCAACACAATCAAGACACACAACATTCCCATCACTGCCCAGAAACCCCCTCCTGTCATCTCCCCTTGTCAAACCCCACCCCCACCCCCATGACCACGTCTTCTCTACATACTGGACAGCTGTCCCTTTTCCAGAATGCCACATAAATGAAGTCACATACTGTTGGGCATTTCTTCACATTTATTTGCCATCTGTATGTCTTTGGTAATTTGTAGTATTTTAAAACCAACTGAATAAGTTGCTAATATTTAAATATTAGGAGAGTTCAAATTAAAGTCTGATTGTGCTTGGCAATTCTGACAATACGGCGACACTGAGGTGAAAATGATGGTCTCTGGCTTCACCTACGCATGGTTCTTTGCCACATTCATCTTAATTACTCCTGAGATGAATTCTGTTAGGTAGGTGATTTCACACCCTCGCTATGGATGGCAATGTCTGCTGTGCGCTGTACAACTGACACCTCTCCAGGAACTCTAATCTGCAATGAAATGTACTTTTCTAAACTGAAACCAGCTTGTCAGACTCTCCCTAGAGGTAGAAAGAAGAAAATGAAAGGAACAAGGAGGCTGTTCTCCAGTAAGAGCCACTGGCAGTATAGCAGTTTATTTCCTTCCAAACGTGTGTGTGTGTGTTACAAAAATCAAAGTTATACATGCTGCTTTGTAGCCTTTAAAAATTGAATGTACTAGGGCCGGCCGAGTGGCTCAGTTGGTTAAGAGCTCGCTCAATAGTTTGAGCTCTGAGCAACAGCGGATCGATGCCTGGCCCGAGCTGAGCAGCCGCTGAGTTGCCAACAGGTGGCAGGATGGCTCAGCTTAAAAAAAAAAAAAAATGAATGTACTGTGACTGTCTTTTCATGTCACTAGATGGGGATATACGTCCCTTTTACTGACTGCATTGTTATCCCACCTGTGGTCATTCACACTGGAACCACTCAGTATCCTGGCAGCAAACAAGTCCCAATTTTGTTACTACAAACAGCACTGAACAGCATCCTTTACACGTATGTTTATGTAGCTGAAATAGAACTACAGGTAATAAGATATAACATTAAATTTGATCTGCATTGCTAAATTGCTTTCCAAAATGTTTTACTAGTATTCCTAGAAAGACTTTCCCAGAAGGTAGAGAAACAACATGTCTGAGCTCCCAGTCTGGTGCTTTTTCATGTTTTGCGTGGTCCTATTCTGTGTAAATCAACCGGGCTGAGGTGCACCTTTTATAGCAGCTGATGTTGCCTGAATCACACCCTGCCTGCTCCACGTGTTTCTGTGCCTCTGCTGTCACCTCCCCGGCTCCGCTAACCTCTGACCCTGTGCAGACCTGAGACTGCACCAGGCACCGTGATGTCTGCTTCTGCTGCTGGACAGCGGCCTTTACAGTTGCCTGTCATAGCTGAATTATTATAAGAAACCTTGAAAGTTTTTTATTTTATGATTGTCCATTTATTTTGAGTTAGTGGCAAGCCAGGTGGAGAAAACACCTATATTTTCTTTTTCGTACCACTGTTAGCACAGTTTGATACATTAGAAAGAAAATTCATCCTGAATATAGATGAATTCCATATTCCTATGGGCAGAATTTTGCGGGAAGTGTAAGCTGTTGGCTCAAGAGCCTGCTGTCAGCGCTGCTGGGAACACAGTGAAGAGGTGACAGGCCTGAGCTCCCCACAGGGCAGACGTCAGGTAACAGACTGAAGGGATGGGTTTGCAGGACTCGGGGGCCAGCGCTGCGAGGGGTGTGGGAACAGCTGAATCCTCCCGGGTCTCCACACATCCCAGCTGAGGTCTCAGCACTGAAAACGTGCCCCTACGGAAACCACCAATGATCTGACTCCAAATTCATACCGAAACTTGTCTAAAATAGTCGCCAAATTTTAATTAAATTTACATTCTTCTCCTTTATTCCTCTTTTGGGGAAAGTAAAATTTAAATTCTGAATCTCCCCCATTTAAAGGCTAGCACTCTAGGCCATGCCTCCTCTTCCTTAGGAACAGTTCAGTTTGCCCCTCTTGCAGATGAGGATGGCCTGTCTTCACCATCTTATACAGTAAAGCTGCAGGCTGCTAGTCCAGAATGAGGGCGTGAACAGGGACACAGTCTCAGTCTTGTCACTGTTTCGTGACAAGAAGACAACATGGAAACAGGCCCTACCTGTGCTAACTGGCTCACCGAGGTCCTTCTTGGAGCACTCGTGCTGGCTAGTACCCACTGCTGCTGCTCCGGCTGCTGCTGGGACTAAGGAAACACTGCAATTAGGAGCCCAGCTGAGCAGAATCATCAACACAACAGGCCACTAAAGAACTGGAAACAGGCGTTCGTGTTCACAGAAGAGCCATGTCGGGAAAGGTGGCGTAGTCACTGGGTGGATGTGGTCTGCCCTGTCCCGCAGCACAGGCACGCACAGCTCAGGTCAGGCTTCTCCGTGTCTGACAGGCTCTTGCAGCTGCTTTCTGCCCCACACCACGTGGCCTTTGTCTTGAGAGGCCAGCCCAGGACCACATGCTGCCGGGCCCAGCTTCTGATTATCATGGCTTGTCACCTAGAAATTACTAAAGTAATACAGGCTCACTGCCCTAAAGCAAAGCAGGGGGAAATCCCCTATAATTGCAAGATAACCATATGTTTTTAATAAAACTGGGTTTTAAAAATACTTGTAGACATTCTGAGGGAAGGAGTTCTTAGACACTGTGGTCACAAAGAAAGCCACAAAGAACAAGGTAGAGGTCTGGCCCTGAGAGCCCACAGCAGTGAAAGCCTAACTGGAAACCGTGACTGAATGCACGAGGACTGGGATGGCGGCTGGGACAGGACGTCAGGCCATGGGGGGGGGGGGGCTGCTGTGCTGAGCACGATGCAGGAAGGTTCTAGAATACATGCTGTTTCAGAGGAAGCTGTCAGGTGAGGGGCTGTTGGGGAGCACACAGGCGGGTGCCTGTTCCAGGCAGGTACCATGAACAAGGCAGGAGCCCGAGGAGCCAGGCTCTGAGGGCCGCTTCCACCTCTGCACCTTCCCAGAGCCCCACCAGTCCTTCCGGGCACAGGCTTGGCTGTTTGGACACCTGGGGCTGCGGCAGTGCTCATCTCCATGCAGGTGTTCCCACCCCAGGTGTGCGCTGTGGTATCGGGAGAGACCAGGCCCTCTCTGGACAGTCCTCTGCCCTGCAGCCGTGCATGCTGCCGCCGGAAGTCAGTCACAAGTGCCAAGTTCTGTTTCCGGCCCTAAAGGGAAGCTGACTGGTGCTAGTCAGTAAGGATGAGCAGAAAAGTAGGTCAGGACACGTCAAAAAAGGAGGGGTGGTGCACAAAGGAAGGCAAGAGAAGACAGAGAAAACTAGTCAAGGTCACTAAAATCAAAATGAGCAAAAAGGGGACGATTCAGGGGTTCTTAGGTGAGACCCATTTCTGTCTTCAGTTTCCTCATCTATCAAAATAAAAGACTAATGCCTAGTGTTTTTCCAGCTCTAACATTTGATGTTTTCCTAGGATACATATCAATCCAGCTAACACCGCATCCTTCAAACTGGGAAAGACGTCAACCAAAAGCCAGATGTCATAAACACTGAGCAGTAGCCACGTGTGACGACGTGCCTGCGGCTGGTGGCGGCTCCAGGATTAGACAGACCAAGTGCACAGAGAGGAGCCCCCTGGACCTGTGCTAGCTAAGGAGAGCTCACCTAGGAACTGCCCCCCTCTTGCCTGTCTCCTGCCTCTCGCTTCGAAGCCCTCAGGTTGAGAAACACCTGGTTAAGCCACAATTAGCAAAATTGCAAGGCTGATGAAAAGTAAAAACAAAATATGAGCCAGGAAATGACTCAAGAACTTGAAATAGAGAATTATTTTTATTTGCAAAAAAATAACTATTTTAGAGAAATACGTAATTATTGGGAAAATGAAACCTGAATACAGGAGGTGTCTGGAGCTTGGCCAGGGCTTGTACCTCGTAAAAGGGAGCTAATCTGCAGGGCACAGCTAGGGGCACACGGCGGGCTGTGATGGCACTAGGATGACCGGTGATCTGGGCGGGGCTTCCCAGGTCTGCACTCAGAAAGCAGCCCAGCGGCTTATGTCTCTGCAGCTGACACTCCCTCTTCCGGCCCTGTGGACTTGAGTTCTGACCCTTACTGACTAGGATGCTAATTTGTTCATTTGCAAGAGAAGGCGGATCTGAGAGGGAAACAGTACTGGCCATAATAGTAATGATTGATAATGTTGTTTAGATATTGGCCAGGCACTGTACTAGGTGCTTTCTACACACACAGCATTTCAATCTCCCCCTTTTACAAGAGGGGTTCAGAGACTTGCATGAGATCATGCAGCGACTAACTGGGCCATGATTCAAATCTAGATCTGTTCTGATTCCAAAGCCTGTGGCCTTTGCACATTGTGTTCTCTCATCTGCTCAGAACACCAAACCACAGCTGGGAGGAGCCCCTGAATACAGAATCGAGAAGAGACATGGCATCTTCCCAGCCCCTTTGGGGACATTTCTACCTGGATATTTGCACCGGCCTTTAAAATCAGAGAGCGGGAGCCTTCAGATATCTGCTGCTGGAGCGCACAACCCCAGCGGGCATTTGTTACATGTGTCACAGCTTATCTTTTTATATTTAGATAATTGTGCAGCTGGGTTTCTCTTCACGACCTTTATAAGGCCCAGACCCAGTTCCCAAATTCTGGGACCCTGTTGGGTTCCTGTTGCACCCCACGCACTGGGTACTATAACCTGAATCTAATAATGAAACCTACAAAAAAAGGGGCAAAGGATCATGAGCAATAAAGTACCTTATAATAAACCACTCCATCCTGTCTGTAGGGAGGCATCTAAAGAATATAGCAGGGGCTGATGAGGCATAATGTTGAAACGAGATCAGGGTTTGTGACAAAAGCAGCTTTAGTGCTGATGCTGACCTCTTCACAAAGGATCACGCAGAAACAAACGAAGGTAAAGAATTCTAAAACACCACAATCTGATTTGGCAAACTAAACACATTCAAGAAGAAATCATGCAGCACTTGCTTAAAGAAAAAGACTTCACGACAAATAATGTAAATTTATGTTCACCCTAAATTATGATTGACAAGAAACTTGGTGATAAAACAGCAAAAATGAATTGTCTTGGTCCAGTGAGTTTAAGGAGACCTAACAGAAAAAAGTGATGGAAAGCCATGTTTGGAAAATCATTTCTCGAAATATAAAATTAAAAACCCAGCTTGAAACTGGGATTTCATTCCAAGAGCAGAGATAGATGCTTATTCTAACAGCACTTGGGACCATGCCAATGAATACTAGAATGTGGACACCTTGGAGAAATTCTGTGACAATTCTCGGACTTTGATCACAAGACCCTTTACACTCTTGCAAATTAGTAAGGCCCTCCAACAGCTTTGGTCCAACTTAATGTCTATCTGATACTTATGATAGACGTTAAATCAAAAATTTTAAATATTCATTTAAAAATAAACCCATTGTTTAATGTTTAAAACATTTTTATGAAAAATAACTATTTCCTAAAACAAAAATGTAATGATTGTTGCAGACCTCTTTAATGTCTAGCTTAATGGAATGCAGGTGGACTCTCTTGTCTCTCCCTGCTTCAATCTACTGACACATGTTGCTTTGGCTGAAGTCCATGAAGAAAATCTAGCTTCACACAGATATGTAGACGGAAAAGGCAGAAGCATTTTAAAATAGGCTTTTCAGATAATTGTGGACATTATTTGATATGACACCAAAACTCAGCAAGTGGCAGTTTCTTAAAGGTTTGTTGCAACACAGAATTAGAAATCGTGGCAATGGGCTCTTATAGTAAAACCCATGGTCTCTTCTGCACTTTGAAGAGAGCGCTTATCCATGTGTGATTTTGAAGCAGCATGCATTTGGCCATTTGGAAAATACTGGTTCACTGAACTATACAGATCTTCCAAATGTTGAAACATTTTGTCGTGTCATTATTTAAAAAATCAAGTTCATTAACAGCACCATCAGGAAGGTCTTCTGGGTTAGGAAGCTGAAGCTCGAGTGGCTCATCCAAGTTATCCAAGACTCTAATTTTTCCTTGAGAAGCTTATTCCATCATTGTTTGTTGATAAATACTATCAGTTGTTTTCCTGAAATGATAGGCCCAGTTTATTCGTTTCTGAGACAATGTCCACCAAATACCCAAATCTGAATAACCAGTTTGTCCATTGTTCTTTCAGGTAATGATGGTTTTTCATGAAGAAGGGCTAGTTCAGCTCCCAGCCCCGTCAGTCTCACAGGTGCTGCCCCAGGGCCGCGCTTCGGACGGCAGGGCTGTGACGTCTGTTCTTACTGCAAGTGACGTGAAGAACATGGCGCCTCCTGGTACCGCTGGTACCACTGCCTTCATTTGGGCTAAGGTGACAACAGTTTTGCTCACAATGCTTTTGTCCCATTAACGCAAATATTGACAAAAAAGGGCAAATGTCTTAATATTATTACAAAAATAACATGGGGACTTTGTGGACCCCTGAAAAGGTCTCAGGGAGGGATCCATGGACCACACATTCATTACCACATTCCAGTGCACACAGAACGCAGCTGGGACCCCTTCCCAGTCTAATTGCTAGGATTACGGGCAGCTACGCGAATCAACCTCCAAGTTCAATAAGTCGCTCAGCATTAGGCATCTTTTTTTGTTTTTTTGTTTTTGTTTTTTTTAGCTGAGCCATCCTGCTACCTATTGGCAGCTAAGTGGCTGCTCAGCTCGGGCTGGACTCCAACCGCTGTTGCTCAGAGCTCAAACTCTTGAGCGAGCTCTTAACCAACTGAGCCACTCGGCCGGCCCTAGCATTAGGCATCTTTTAACCCACTAATCCCACCAGGGCTCTGGCAGCCCACAGAGCACCACCTTTCAGGCTGCTTGCACATCCCCCACAAGCCTACTCACTCCATGCTGCCCGGGGACGCTCGGCTTGTGGCCCGGCCCTGGGCCTCCCCCCGCCGTCGGTGGGCCAGGCTGCAGCCCGAGCTGCCGGCCGGCCCCGTCGGGCGCCTGGACGGTGATGTACTGGGCCAGGCTCTGCACACAGCTGCAGCAGTGCTCCAGCGCCTGCTCCGCCGACGCGCCACCAAACTGCACGCGGAACATGCGGCTCTTGTCCTGCGTGACAAACAAGAAGTTATTCTCAACGATCCCGGCCATGTCACTTAATTTGTGTGTGCTGTAGGGCGAGTGGCACTTTGCTTGGAGGGGAAGGGTATGGAGATGGGAGCATGACCCTAGGTTGTTGCTGTGGGGAGGGAGAGCCAATAATCCAGTGTCTCCCCCACTTGTGGGCACTGCTCCTCATACTAAAGTCATTTCCTTCAGGGACCTGACATCATCAGTAAGGATGGAAAAGTCCACACAGCATATGGACCAGGAAGGGGGCCATACTGATTGCAGTAAAAGATAAATGTTTTTCCTTCCTTTGGAATACAGATTTCATAGCTTTTAATTCCTTAGGTGAAAAATCTGTGAAGATAATACTGCATATTCCTCGCTCAAGAAACATTTTCTTTTTTTCTCTTTTTAAAAGATTTTATTGGGGAATTAGGGAAGGAGAACAGTGTTGGGGAATTGGGGAAGGGGAACAGCCAAGCTGTTCTCCTTCGATCTTAGTTGTGGAGGGCGTACCTAGCTCAGCTCCAAGTCCAGTCGCCATCCAGCCGCCCGTTGGCAGCTCGCAGCCGCTCAGCTCAAGGTGCCGTGTTCAATCTTAGTTGCAGGCAGGGGTAGCCCACCATCCCATGTGGGAGTCGAACTGGCAACCTTGTTAGGAGCACATGCTCTCACCAGCTGAGCCATCCTGCCACCTGTTGGCAGCTCAGTGGCAGCTCAGCTGGGGTGCAGCTCACTGGCCCATGTGCGAATAGAACTGGCGACCCTGTTGCTCAGAGCTCACCCTCTTAACAAACTGAGCCACTCGGTCAGCCCATCAAGAAACATTTTCTAAACCTGAGTGTATATAAAACAGGTAGATGCCACATTAAACAAGCTAGTGAATTTAGAAAACAAGACTGATACTAAAAGCTCATGATGTCACGTTAATAACTTGTGGTGTCCTTAATCTTTAAAGAGGCCAGACCACCATACAAATTACATGTTGCCTTTAATTTGCTGTATAAGTTACATCCCTTGATAAATCAGCAAAGATGGGAGAGATGCAATTAAAAGTTTTAAAATCTGGCATCAAGTTTATTTCATTTTAAGTTTAAAAACAGGCCTGAATTATAACAACAATGAACCCATTATTTTAATAAAAGTAGTTTCTTTTTCCTAGTATAACATTCTGCCTAGTTTAGAGAAGTCAGTTTACACAAAAGCCACCCCAAATAGGACTGTATGTATTGTGTTCCTTTATTCCATTTCTTCCATAAAGAAATTCAGATGCACACTTAACATAGTGACAGCACTTTCCATTTACTAAATCCATAAATCACTGCTGACTGCAAAGTATACCTCACCACAGCTAGCAAATCCTCTAAGTTCCTCTAAGCCAAAATTCCTTGATTCTCCTGTTCACAGTTTACACTATTAAAATGTTTGGGTAAAGCACTCAGGCAAAGCCCAGTGCTTAGCTCACAGCACACTTCCGCCAAGGCTGAGCGGTGTCAAGTGTCACGTTCACAAAACAGACACTGCTACTCCTTCCTGTCACTGCTGGCTGGGGTCTCTTCATTTTTTAATTTATTTAATTCTTTCCCCTGAGTATAAAAGTCACCCATTATTATTACCCCCTCCAACAATGAAAAACTATGAAAAGGAAATATTCTGATATATACCTATATATTAGAACATATACATCTACTCACACATAAACTAATATAATAGGTTATAGATCATGTGTAGGTTATATATTTTACACTACTGTTTTGTTACCTATTTTTTATTTAACAAGTATAAAAATAGAAGTGTATTTCATTACTTTTAATGGCTAAAGAGTGTTTCTTTAGCTGCCCCCCTGCTGACAAGCATCTAAGTCATCTCCAGCCTTTCTCCTGCTATAAACCACAGAGCTCTGACGAGCAGTCTCGTGCACTCATCATTGTACACAAATGTCTAGAAGCAGACTTCCTGGTCCGAGACCCGTGTGTTTTGGTCCCTAATGCTGACCTGCCTGCGGCGAGGCTGGCACCAGCTCCCTCCCAGAAAGCGTCCCTATGCCCATTTCCCAGTGCCCTTGAGAATGTCCTATGATTTGTAAATGTTTTTAACCTACTCGGTTAACATAGATTTTTAACTGAGAATTTCATTTCTTTGATTACAAGTGAGGTTGAGTATATTTCTTAGACTTATTGGTCATTTGTAATTTCTCCTTTGTGAGTGCCTGTTCATTTCCTTAGCCACTTTTCTCTTGGAGGAACAATCCCCAAATTACCAAGAGTCACTGAAAGCTACTTTCCCTGAGGAAGGGGAAGAACTGATGAGAGAACCACACATTCAGTGTCTGGTGGCAGTGTGAGTCTTCCTTTGTGAAACTGGGCTGGTTTTTTGTTTACAATTTATCAGGTGTTCCCAGCTCACCATAGGACAGGCTCTCTATGAAGACATCTATATGAAGTAGTTCTATATTAGCTAATTCTATTACAATTCTGTAACTACACAACCTTTTGAGAAACAATTACGTTCAAAATTATACCTCGTAGCTAGATGACAAATTATATGCAGAAACAGACAATTAAGTGTATAAACAGGGCAAACATCTCAGACCAATTATGTAAGTCTAGCGGTGTCTACACGTGACCACGTAAGAATGAGTTTGGATAGTTAGGGTTTCCTTGGAAGGCTGGATGTCTGACAGCCTGACTGAAGACTTGCTCCACGCTTCCTTTTATAAAATTCTCAGACAGAATCTGAGCTTATCATCTGAAGCCAGAAATGCCAGTTCAGCGCATGAGGACCTAAGATTAAAAAATCAGGAAAAATCTGAACATGAGTTACAGCTCCATCCCATAATCATGGGGTAGCACAAGGGAAAACCTGCCCCCCGGTTAACAAAAAGGACTACATTGAAAATCCTGATGAGATTTATTTTTTATGCCATAATTAAAAGTAAAAAATCCTTTTTAATTCACTTGCTGTGAATTGTTGTGGGTGTGGGACAGCCTGTTTCACATCTCTGCCCCTCCTACCAGTCTCAACATCACTGCTTCTTTATAGCCTTAGTTATAAAACTCTGCTCAGCTAGACTTCAGATGGTTCTCCAGCTTGACTGTTCTATAATTTAGTTGCAATTCTGATGTGTTCACGGGATGAGGCACAGTGTGTGTGTACTCCACCATCTGGGATCTCTCCCCCTCTTTTTCCTGTTCTGACTGGGTGTTTTTTGCTACCTTGTCTTCCAAATTGCCGATTCGATCCTCTGCTTCATCTAATCTACTATTGATTCCCTCTAATGTATTCTTCACTTCAGTTATTATACTCTTCATTTCTGACTGGTTCTTTTTTTATGTTTTCTCTCTCCATTTTTATGTTTCCTGTGTCTTTGTTGAAGCTCTCCCTGAGATCACTGAGCATTCTTATAACCGGTGTTTTGAACTCTATGTCTGGTAGATTGCTTGTCTCCATTTTGTTCAGTTCTTTTTCTGGAGCTTTGTTCTGTTTAATTTGGGATATGTTTCTGTGTCTCCTCAATGTTTCTGTGTCTCCTCATTCTGGCCATGTGGAGATTCCTAAGCCACAGGCTCTGTAGGTGACGTTACAGTCTCAGCACACATGGAAGACATGGGCCCCAGTGAGGACCATGGAGGAGGAGAGCCATGGATACAGCAGAGACCTCACAAACCCACCAGCTTTGCCTGCTAGTTTTAGATTCATCACTCAGATCCAGAAGGAGTTTCCCATCACCACTAGGACCCCAACCAGAGCAGTTCTCCCCATCTCATATAGTGAATTCCTCTATTGTAGAAAATGAGGGAAGGGGAGTACAAAGAAAAGACTTCATCAGAGAAGGGATTTCAGCATTTTCTTGGCTTCTTTGCTTTGAAACCAAAGTCTAGGCTAGAAGAAATCATGAAAAAATTCTTCAGTGAGTTATTGAGGTGAGAAGTAAAGAGGACAGTGGTTTGAGTTTACTCCTTTGAACCAAGCTCTCTTCAGAAAGGGAATTATGTGTCAACTGTTAGCCAATCTGATAGGACCATTTTGATCAGAATTACTGAAATAAAGGAAGTGCAAGTAGGCAGAACTTATACAATCTACTTATTCCAGCCAGATGGTAAAGAAGTATAATCTTTATTATCTTTATTACCACAAAGAATTTAAGTTATTTTAAATTGCTGTTAAAGGAATGAAAATTTTATTTCAAAGTACTTCTTCCATTTGTCAATTGAAATAATGGTGTTTGTTACATAATACTCGGTTAACTAAAGTTATCCAAGGGAAGAAACACCAAAGATACATTTTGCCAGGTAAAGCAAAAAGAAGAATCTGTTGGCTCAATATTAATATATCAAGTCAATAGAGCCACGGGAAAAAACCCCGAATCTTGACAGGTGTACAAAAGCTTCTGATAGGGGCCAGCGGAGTGGCTCAGATGGTTAGGAGCTTGCTCAAGAGTGTGAGCTCTGAGCAACAGGGTCGCTGGTTCAATTCCCACATGAGCCAGTGAGCTGCGCCTGAGCTGAGCTGCCGCTGAGCTGCCAACAGGTGGCAGGATGGCTCAGCTGGTGAGAGCACGTGCTCCTAACAACAAGGTTGCCTGTTCGAGATGGTGGGCTACACCCACCGCAACTAACGACTGAACTCGGCACCTTGAGCTGAGCTGCCGCCCAGATGACTAAGTGGATAGAGTGCATGCTCTTAACAAGGAGGCTGCCAGTTCGACTCCCACATGGGATGGTGGCTATGCCCACCCACAACTAACTGAACACAGCACCTTGAGCTGAGCGGCGTGACTGGACTTGGAGCTGAGCTTGCTGTGCCCTCCACAACTAAGATTGAAGGACAACAACTTGGCTGTTCCCCCTCCCCAACTCCCCACCACTGTTCCCCTCCCCAACTCCCCACCACTGTTCCCCTCCCCAACTCCCCAATAAAATCTTAAAAAAAAGCTTTTGATAAAATTTAATATGTAATCCTGATAAAAATATTAGTAAATGAACTATAACTGAAAGAGTATCTCCCTTACATGGTAAAGAGTATACAATCACCAGCCAGAAGCATCCTTAATGTCTAAGTAACACTGCCTAGTCAGGTCAGTGAGCTGTCCAGAATGGTGCCGTAACCATAACTATGGTGTACGGGAAGGTTAATTCAGTAAGGTGGAGAAAGTAGCAAGTATAACTACAGTAAATAAATACAATTATCATTGTTTGCAGGTTATAAAATTACTTAAACATTATATATATTCAATACATGAATATTATATGAGATTATATATCTATACCAATGACATAAATACATATTTCTATATAACATGTAATCTGTACATGTCAATAACATGTAATCTCCATACATACAGTATCTAAATACTCTGAAGAGGAAAATTAGGCAAAAGCAGTAGGCAGGTGATTCACACAATACAGATGGGGAACAAACACAAAAAATGTTCTTTCTCATTAGTTACTAAAGAAATGCAAATTAAAGGAAGATGCTCATTTTTGCCTATCAAATTGGAAACTAGTTTTTAAATTTTATCACCATGTTCGAGAGGATTTGGGTAAATGAGCATTCTTACAGATTGCTAGTGCTGTAGAAATGGACAACCTATCTGGAGGGAAAATTTACAAAATAAATGTTCCCAATTCCAGGACTTCTAAATAAACCCTTATGAAAATCAAAACACATTTATAATAGTGAGAAATTGGGGATTAGTTAATTAAATCATGGTGCATCCAAACAAAGTGCTATGTAGCCATGAAGAATCATGTTTTCAAAGACTAAGAACTGCCATGATATAATGTTTCTGACACCATGTTACATAACAAGAGAACAGATGACAGAGCGCTCTGTATATCACAGACTCATATTTATAAATCGCCTCCTTGACAGGCACTGTTCATAGCCATGAGCCAATCCACAACTGAGGCTGGAGAAGCTACACACTCATTTTGCTCATCTGGGCAAGTTGGGACGCCCACATTTCACCTGCAAAAAGCAGCTCCCGCACCCACCCCCACCTGCACACAGAAGACGAGGTCAAGCTCAACGCTCAAAAGCAGTTGGCCACACAGCATCTTGCCTTTATCGTTGTTCCAAACAGTAGACAGTCCACGCGTCTTACAATCTTCAACCAGTTCTTGCTACCAATGAGTGAAAACCCTTCCTGCAACAAAATAAGCAAAATTAGCAACAGAAGAACAATGGGACACGAAGAGCAGCTGTGGGGCAGCGGCTTCCGGTTAGAAAGTTGTGTGATGATTTAGTCTGTAACTGACGCACAGCAGAACCGACTCAAAGTCTCACTACCACTGAGGCCGACCCTCCCAGTGGGTCCCTTTGTCCGCGTGCTCTTCTAGCACAAGCCACACCAAGTCTCACCTTTTATTCCTTAATCTTTTCGTATTGAAAAACAACAAACTATTAAAGACAGTAAATGGCCAGTCGTACTTGCTATAAAATACTCTTCTAGGCCTCTAGAATTTGCCAAAATAGGAGCCTACATTCCTGAGAGCCACGGATTTCCGTTATATTAATGATTAACTTATCTGACACATCCCTAACAACAGAGTGAGGTTTCTCTTCATGAGAATCTTCTTTTCAGATTCCTATGAATGGGAAAAATGAAGCAATTTGTTTTTAGATGCTGAACGTTTAGTTCTTCATTTCAATTTAAAAAAAAAAACACAACAAGGCAAAGAGAAGAAGGCAGTAGAGGGCACACCAGTCTTAAAAGAGGGACAACAGCTGGATCCTAAAGGTGGAAAGACGATCTTTTTCTGCAGCTTAATAAAGTAAATAGAATTGACGGTTTAATGATGATGGTGGCTGATCAGCTCCAGTGATGCTGTCAGTGCATTTCCTCAGTTAAGCAGCCCGTTAAGATGGACCGTGTTCGGCATTTAATGAAGGGAACCCAGGGAACTGGAAAGCTGACAGGGCGTAAAACCCGAGTGCACACTGCCTTTCTACCTTGAAATGTCAGTCTGCCCAGCCAGGGAAGGCTACTGAGAACCTGGGAAATCTCTGTCTTGGAAAACAAAAGCAAATGTTGTCCCTTACGCATGGGAACCCTCACAAATATCTCTATTCCTAAATCTGAATATGATGAAAATTCCATAGAAATTTACAGCCCAGGAAAACTGTGTAGGTTAAGTCTTTGACATTTTCATTAGAAAAAAGAATCAATTCTAAAATGTTGATTCTGAGAGTTTTATCATTATCTTTTGTTTTTAAACAGAAAAAGAAGTCAGGAAACCATTTGTGATTTCTTCTTAAAACTCTCTTGGAATTTGCAAAGAGAAATGTGTTCATTATTATATCCAAAAACATGTAAATGTTGTAGCTAAAAATGGCAGTATATGGGGAAACCGCACTCACACACAGTGCTGATGGGAGTGCAAACTGGTCTACCTGTTACGGAGGGCAATTTGGCAATACCGAAATTACATATGCATTACATTACATATTACATATGCAAAATTACATATGTAAAATTACATAAACATTCACTCTTTAATCCAGCAACCCCAATACCAGGAATTCATTTCACAAATCACCTTGTACATGTATGAAGGTAACATGGGCAAGGTTAAGCATCTCTGTATTTTTGATGGTAAAAGATTAGAAACAACTTAAATGTGCATCAGTAGTGAACTGGTTAAATAAATTATGGTACTCTATACAATAGAATACTATAAAACTGTAAAACATAATGGATGGTCTATTGTCAGTGCTGTCCAGTAGAAATAGAATTTGAGCCACATATGTAATTTAGCCATATTTTAAAAACAAAAAGAAACCGGTAAAATTTTAATATTTTATTTAAGATATCAAAAATTATTTCAACATGTAAACAATGTAAAACATTATTGATGACATAGTACAAAAATATGTAAATTAAGTCTCTGAACTCACACCAAAGCTCAATTTGGATGCTGTATTTTCCATGGTAAAAGTGAAATGTAGCCCTACCAAAACAATAAAGTTGAGGTTAATGGTGAAATATTTTACACTGTTTCCATTTTAAAACCAAAATTTAAATTAAATAAAATTCAAAATTCTGTCTTTTAGTTGACCAGCTACATTTCAAGGGCTCGGTAGCCATAGATGGCCCATAGCTACCTTCTCAGACAGCGCAGTTCTGTATGTATTGATCTCCAAGGTATATGGTTCAGCAAAAAAGCAACCTACAGAACAACGTCCACAGTACATGACCTTTTGTATAAGAAAGGGAGAGAACACGCAGTGTGTACAGCCGTGTGCTGCACAATAGCATTTCGGTCAACGATAGGCTACATATACAATGGTGGTCCCGTAAGATTATAACAGAGCTGAGAAACTCCTATCGCCCAGTGATGTCGTAGCTGTGGTAAGTCCTAGAGCAACCCTTTACGCCCGTGCTTGTGGTGATGCTGGTGTGAACACACCTACTGTGCTGCCAGTCGTGTAAAAGTCCAGCACACACCATTACAGTAGTACACTATGCAGTCTAGTTGTGTAAGTGCGCTCTGTGATGTCTGTGCAATGACGAAAGGGCCTCACAATGCATTTCTCAGAACGTATCCTGGTAGCTAAGCATGGCTGTGTTCTTATTATTGGCTTGCATTTACATTTAAAGAACGGAAGGACTGGGCCGGCCAAGTGGCGCGTTGGTTGAGAGCTGGCTTGGCATCCCACATATGAGGGCCAGTGACGCTGCCCTCTACAGCTAAGATGCGGAACAACAGCTCAACCTGGAGCTGGGCTGCCGTGGGTCGCCAGCGACGGCGTAGGCTGCAGTCCCTGTGGCAGTGGGTTGCAATGGGCTACTGTGTGTAGCCAGCAGCCAGCGTGAGCGGCCAGAAGCCGCAGTGAGTGGCTGTCCAGAGGCCGGCGACTGATCTGTCCAGAGGCCGACAACTGATCTGCCTCGCCCGGGAGGAGCGCAATGATGGTGCCAACTTGGGCCAGTGACGCAACATCCTCCACAACTAGACTGAAGAACGAGATGACAGCAACTTGTCTGTTTCCCTTCCCCCAATTCCCCAGCACTGTTCCCATCCCCCCAATTCTCCAATAAAAAAAAAATGGAAGGACCAGCACACAAGAGACTAAAAATAATTACCTGTAGGAGTGGGAATGGACAGTAGGGGTCAGGGGTGGGAGTAAGAATTTTTACAGGAGACCTTTACATTGCTTCAATTTTTTGAACCACAGAAGCCTCGTATGCACGTGTATGCACATATTGGTACAAACAAGGATACCCATTCCAATATGGCACAAACCCAAGGAAGAGGTGGAAGCAGGACCTAAAGAAATGCTGCCTATGGGAACAGATACCTTTACAACTTTTCTGTAAATCTAAAACTATTCTAAAACAAACATTTATTAAGGAAGAAAAGGCGATCAGCTCTCGGCCCTGGGCCGGTCTTCTCCCTTCCTATCTCTCGTCCAGTTTGGACCCTATGGGACTTCTCCACTTGGCTAGTCCGTATCACGCCATGTAAACTGGCCTGGATTGGAACTCGGCAGTTTTTCTCCACACGTGTTGTGGCCTCAGTGAATGGCATCACACGCCAGTCAGTCACCCAAGTGATCACCCTGAAATCATGCTCGACTCCTTCTTTCTTCATTCCTCCAGCAACACCAGTCAATCCCCAAGTCTTAGAGATTCTACCCGCAAAGAGCTCTTTCATGTGACCCTTCTCCCCATGTATAGTCAGTGCCACACCAGGCTGCCCCCAGTTCTTCCCAGAGTTATGCAGTACCTTCCTTCCTCCAGGCCCAATTTCAATCTACCTATGCTACTGCCAGAGCAGTCTCTGTAAAGCCAAAATAGGATGAAGTCCCTGCCTTCCAGTGCAGGCACCCCATCGTGCCCTCCTACACACCCCACCCTACCCCACCTCACCCCACCCTCACCCCGCCTAAGAAACACCCCAGATAAAGCCCAAGTTCCTCAGTGCGTACACATCTCTTAACATTCGGCTTCTGCCTCGCATGAGCAACTGTTTCCTTCAGCTCTCGTACAAACCCTGTATCTGAGCCACAAGCTCCCTGCAGTTCTGCAAACACGTCACGCTCCTCGCACCTTGATTCATTGCCCACCTCGTTCCTAAAATGGCCTTTCTCTTTCACTCATGTTTGAAAACTCGGCTTTGTCTCCACCATCCTCACAAGACAAAGCTGTGCTCTCTCAGTATCTTGTCCCTTCAAGATACTTGAAGTGAACGGGAGGAATCGTGAGGCAGGTTCTATAGCATGTGTCTTGTTACCCCTTGGGTCCCCAGCAGCCATCACCACGGTTAGCAGATGCCACTGGTCAGTGCCCACAGCCACACAGGGGGAAATGGTGCTGTGCTGAGCGGGGAATGCCGTGGCCTCCTCCCTGACAGCACTCCTCAGCTGAATCACTGTCCAGCTCTTCGTCAGTTTGTCCAAACCATTTTGCCTCAGACTTCACACATCTCTTGTCTCTGCCTCTTCCCTGACTTTTTGCTTGATTAGCCCCTAATCATTGTTCATTCACCCCTAATCTCAACTGGGTCACCCTGTTACACTGCCCCACCACACTCTATTTTTTTCTTTCATAGCACTTCTCTCTCTGTGTGTACGTGCAGTGATTATTTGCTTAGCATTTATTTTTCACTGGACTATAAGCCCCATGCAGGCAGGGGCGATGTCTGCTTTGGTCACTACTGTATATATAACACCTATTATAGTGTTTGACACAAGATGATGCTTCAAAAAGTTTTACTGAGTGAATGACTTAAAGAATGAAACTTTTTATTAAAAAATTAATTAACAATATCTTGCGCCAGTATCATTTCTTGGGGGCAATGAGGTTCATCAATTTATTACCTGTCCAGTGATGTAGGACATCTTCCATTTGACTTATACTAATCGTGTTCAAGAGTCAAAGAGAGCTTTTTCATTCTGATGCTTTGGGGTTTAGTAAAAAAGTCTGCGTACCTAATCACTTGTCACTTATATGTTCCCAGGGTTTAATAACTGATCTCCCTATCTTTGAAAACCAACCTCTTTCAATCTCCTTTAAGGTTTATCTATCTGGTGAATCAGGTTAGCTCAGCAGATGACCCCTCCGTTCAGCCCTTCCGGACGCACTCAGTTAAGGGACCTGCCGCGCCTGCCACCACCACACTCCCCACTGCCCACCACTGAACTCCTACTGGGCCAGCCACTCTGCTAGGGGCTGAAAAGGCACCAAATCTGCCCAGGGGAGAATGCAGCACAATCACCCTGGGAGCTTCTCCCCTTGGTCCTGGGGGTACCGGTTCCCCACCCAGTTAAAAATCACTGCCATAAGAAGCCACTGTTAACTGATGACAGTCTGCCATACTCCTTGGAGGTGCTGGGATGGAAAGAGTTGGGAACTGACAAACAGGGTGGGAAGGAAAAGAGAGAGGGGTCCTCTAGGGAATGCTAGATCAGCATCAGACAAAAGGAGCCAGTACCAAGAAACCATGCTCAGGATAGAGTAATACGGAAGACAAGAGGGGTGAGAGTTGCAAGTAGAGAATGTTCAGTCGCATCAGGTGATGCAGTAAAACTAAGGTCTAAAACTGCACTGAATTCAGCAGTCCGGAGGTGTATGCGCTATAATGTCTGCCCGTGTCTGTCATGCGGCCCACCTCTCACTTTCTAGCTCCCGCTTTACTGCAAACTCCACAGAGCAAGGACTGTGTTGCATCTTTGTATCTTGCATGTCTGTTGAATAAAAAAAGAGTGCCAATATCTGACACCCTCAATTCCCTCTGACCCTACTTTGAACCATCCTCTCACGGTGTCCAGCTCTGGCAGTCTCCCTGAGACACCATGGCCAGAATGCCACGTGGTTTCAAGGTGGGGTGCCACACCACACTTTTATATAAAGAGAGTCTGAGCTTTTGGTTTTCAAGTATTATAAATTATAAGGTTCAATTCTACATTTTAGTTATCTATGTTCTCCTTGGCTTCTGTTTTCATAAATAATTAAGAGTTACCATAAAGATAAGAGAGAAAAAGACCTAAATAACAGATGCAGAGTTTAGATGCAGACAATCTGACATCCAAAGGTAGTGGAAAACACTACCTGTGCCCTCACCCTAACCAAGCCCATGTCCCTTGCTGTTGATTCTATCATTGAGTGAGTTTCTTTAGGCACCTCTCAGTTCTGACTTTGCCAGTTTGGGCAGACAGCCAGGAGGGCATCACAGGGGTCACTGGCATTTAGCTGGGCAACTGGCTTTAAAAACATGCCAGCTATGATCATAAGTGCTTTGAAGAAAACAGTGTTTTACTTTTATGGAAATGACAATTAAAAATGCTCATAGCTGCTACCAATCCCCCGATTCAGAGGAAAACAGCATAGGAGAATATGGTTATGAAAATAACCTGATGACTAACCACTGACAATCCACCTAGTCCCCAGGCCAAGAGGACCAAAAAGGCTTCTTGATGAATGAGAGGTGTTTGGGTGCCAGGTGATTTATTTAAAAATTGGGTCCTGGCTTAAGCTGCAGGGCTCTGCTTCTGACTCACTTTCCCTGGAGCTCAGGGTTTATGAGGCTCCAATTACAGTGAAAACAGGAAAAACATATCCATGATCAAGGAGTGGCTACAGAATATGAAGATAATGTGCAGAGAGAAGAAAGCAAGCAAAAGAACTTGGATTTTTTAAATTAAATTTTCAATAATCATAACTGTTATTTATTAAGCTAATAAAAGGGAGCAATAAGGTAGATAACAAGAAAGAATTTATAGCTGGGTTTGAGGGTTAGATTTTCATCTTAGATTTGAATATGAGCATTTCTGTTACATTTAGAAATACACAATATTGTGCTTGGAGGACAAATAATTGTCTTACTCAGAGGACTTCTCCACACTTAGCCTGAAGATAAATAAACAACATCCTGGCTCGGACTGAGACAGCGCAAACTACTGGGTTGTCAGAAAAGTCATGATGCATTTTTGCAACGAAAAACAGAAAAAAATACGTCATGACTTTTCCAACAACCCAATAACATCCCCCTTCAATAACTTACTTTATTCTGGAATTTTCATTTTCCTGACTTATAAGAGATATATAAGCAGTTTAGTTTCATAGTGAAACATAGCCTGTTTGAAAGGAGTAAGATAAATAAAATGAATGAATAATGTTAACACATAGGAGCACTATGTTTTGGAATGTTTAACATCTAGAAATCATGATGTTATGAAAAGTCACAATTTGTTCCAAAAATATGTACTAAGAATCTATTATGTACCAGGCTCCATGCCAGGTCCTGTGACTGACACTAGAGGACCCACGTTCCTTAGAGACCTAACTGATAGCCTAGAGGAAATCCAACCAACAACCATTTAACAGCAACAATCAATGTGGCAAGTTCCATGCTTCTACAAAAGCACAGAAAAGAGGCATTCGAGTATAAGGCCTATAGGAAATGACCCTTAAACTGATTTTTAAAAAACTTTTATTTTGAAATAATTGATCTACTTTTATCTCTGTAATATAGATTTTCAAACATACACAAAAGTAGAGAAAACAGTAAAATAGGATGATGAACCACCATGCATTCATCTTCCAGTTACAACCATTTTCACAACATGGCCAATTTTATTTCACTTACACCCATGCCCCGTAACTCCCACTGCCCGTATTATTTGGAAGCAAATCCAGACACCTGTAAATATGTCAGCTAAGGACTTTTCTTAAAACATAAACACAAAACCATTACCATACCTTTAAAAATGTCCTCTAAGCACTACTTCGGCCAACAAATATTTGATTATGTGCACCACAAAAGAACGTGCATTTAATTATCCCTGGCACAGGGCTCTATATTCCTCAATCACATCAGGACTGCTCATTACTTTGCTCTCTTCATCACATACACAGTCTCAATTTCTATTTAAATACCTATGATTCCCAAATCATATCTCTAGTGCGACCTCTCTGACGGTCAGAGAACCAGGAAGTTAATTGCTATACAGTCAATGAGGGCACGTGGAACTGAGGTCTCTGCTTGACTGTCTTCAACTGTGCAAAGCCAGAGCCATGGTGACACACACTGCTGCTGCCAGGCTTGGCTTTTTGCTAGAGTTCCCTGACCACAATGAATGATGCCACCTTCAGTGGAGCTGCATAAGCCAGGAACCTACAAGTTCCCTTCATACCAGCCCCTGTCCCTCACCTCCCATTCCAAACCGCCACTAGTCAGTTTGATTTTAGCTTTTAAGTATCTCTTCAATCAATCCATTTCTTTCCACCCTGGTACAAGCTACCATCTTCTTTCCCAATTTACTAAAATAGCTTCCTATATCCTCTCCTTTACACTGTCAGATATTGTTTTTATCTGAAAACACAGCTGGTCTTATCACTCCCCTGCTTCAACAGTCCTATTTCTCTCAGGATATAAACCAAATCTTTTATATGGCTACAGAAGACTAAGTGGGAAGGGTGAAGTATATAAACATCTACATATCGAGTTTATAAATAACAGACTTTGGAAGATCATGAACTGCCAAGAAATCCTAAGGACCCTTTGGGACCTGACACCTCTTAGGACACAGGTCCACAGCCACAGCCAAGGTCTCTGTTCTGGAGAAGTTCTCTCAGCCCCCTCGTGCTCTTCCCTGTCAGGATGCTGGGTGCAATGGATCGATGGATGTGGTCTTGGAAAAAGGCTGCAGTTTGGGAGCCCATAAATGCCTTTCACAACACGTCTCTTTGCGGAAGCCTCAGGCCAGAATGCCGTCTCTCGCCCATGGTGGGGCGGCGGGTACTGCACTCATCACTGTACTCTCCAGGCTCTGCTGCTCACCTTAGCTTTCCTCAGGACTCAGCCTGGGAGTAACCCCGGGAAACCTTTACACATTTATGCTCTGATTTTACAGTTTAACTCTCAAAACGAAATTTATTTCTCGTTTCTAGGTTATTGGTGGGTTCCTCTCAAAAGTGCCTGGTTACTTGGAACACTAATAATCAGAACCTTAATTTTACTGGTAGTATAAAAGCTATAGAAACTAGTCTTTATGTTCAGTCCCTTGTGACTAAAACAGTTTGTGGACAAAATAAAAAGGGAGCTGTTATGTGCCTTTCCAGCATCCCATATTCACAAAGGGTTAGTCCAGGTCCTACTGTGACCTACTGTGGGCTACTGTGACAAATTATCACAAACTGAGTGGCTTAAACAACAGACATTTATCTCTCACAGTTCTGGAGGCTGGAAAGTCCAAGCTCAAGATACCGACCGGCTTGGTGTCTGGTGAGGACCGGCTTCCTGGCTTGTAGACAGCCATCTTCTTGCTGTTTACTCACACAGTCTTTTACACGGGTGGGGCGTAGGGGGTGAGGGAGACCGAGAGCAAGAGTGAGAGCCAGAGTCTCTCTTCCTCTTCTTATAAGGGCACCAATCCCATCATGAGGATCTCGTTTAATCCCAGTTTCCTCCCGAAGGTCCTGCCTTCAAACACCATCACACTGGGGGTTAGGGCTTCAACACAGGAATTCAGAGGTGGACATAATTTAGTCTATAAAAGCCCATAAAAGTCATCGGGGGCCGGCCGAGTGGCGCGATGATTAACAACTGGCTTGGGACGCCAGAGGGCCCCGGTTTGGATCCCACATATGAGGGCCAGTGACACTGCCCTCCACAGCTAAGATGCTGAACAACAGCTCAACCTGGAGCTGGGTTGCCATGAGTCACCGGCGACGGCGTAGGCTGCAGCCCCTATGGCAGTGGGTTGCCATGGGCTACCGTGTGTAGACAGCAGCCAGCGTGAGCGGCCAGCAGCCGCAGTGAGGTGAGCAGCCATCCAGAAACCGGCGACTGATCTGCCCCCCCTGGGAAGAGCGCGATGATGGTGCCAACTTGGGCCAGTGAAGCAACGTCCTCCACAACTAGACTGAAGAACAAAACGACAGCAACTTGTCTGTTCCCCTTCCCCAATTCCCCAGCACTGTTCCCTTCCCCCCAATACCCCAATAAAAATCTTAAAAAAAAAAGTCATCGGGCAAAATACCTTCAGAATTCATAAGCAATATCACCAAGATAATAACTACAGCAACCCTGTAAGAATATAAATCTTTTAATATTTGCTGAGATATGTAAACATTTTTTAATTTAAAAATAATACAATCTTGTTATAGAGCTTGGAAAAGAAATCTCCGACTCCCAAACTTATCATACTAAAAATAATAAAAGATAATACAATAAGTTGTTTGAATATATTAATATATCTAAAGAAATAATCTACCAGAGTGTCAAAGGCAAATATTGGTAGTACTCATGCAAGCACTTTCTAGAAAAAAGAGTTTTAGCCACTGTACTTAGAATTATTCTAATTACAATAAATGTTTTCTCATTTTAAAGTATTTCCTTCTAATTTCTCTTTATATTTTATATTATTAAAGTATACTTATATTTTGAATTGCCTTTTTCACTTCACATTATTATATCACAAGCATTTTTCATGCTGTTACATTTTTGTGAGGATAATTTTTAATGCCTACCATATGAATCCAACAATTTTTTACAAAGCATTACTTCAGTGCTGGGTCTTTGGATACTTCCATTGTATCCCTAATATGAATAACACTGTGATAAACATTTTTGGATGTATAGTTTTTATATATTTTAGATTATCATCTTATGACAGATTCAGAGAAATGGAACTGAGTTAAAGGTTACCAACTGTGCCCTGACAATATTGGCAGATGAAAACATTTTAGAAAAACAATGTACTATACCACCAGCAATATGAGCATAATAGTTTCATCACAGTCTTATCAAAACATTGTATATTAAAATTTAATTTCCCCTTATTAAAGAAACTAAAACATCTTGTATTTTAATACCTATACCTTTGACCGCTATCTATTTACTCTGTTCATTCATTCATTCATTCAATCATTCAGTCAACAAATAGGCCACTCTCTGTGTGCCAGACACTGTGGCAGACTCTAGGAAAAATGACAAGACACTCCCTCACCTTGAAGAGCTTGTAAATTAGAGGCAGAGACAGAAAATAAGTACCACCACAAGGGCAGGTGCAGAAGTTGTGGGGACACACAGAAATGGCGCCTGGGAACAGCTTCTTTAGACAGTTCAGCTAAGCTTCATTCTGAACTCCTGAGATTGGACCTATTTCTGTATGTTTGTTTATTCATTCTGTCTTCTTTTTTCGTTAACTGGTTGCTCATGGATGTTTGCTTCCTTAGCTGTAACAGTCTAGTCTTTGTTAATTTGTGTGAACTCTTTGTTATAATAAAAACATGTCATTTTGTGCTCTAAATATTGTTTCTACGCTTTTAACATAAAATACCCTTATGTGTATATATACATATAGATATTGTACCTATTTAATATGCAATGGAAAAAAATCAAAAGGTAAAAAACATTTCAAAGTAAAGAGTAAGTCCTTTTCCCATCTTTGTCCGTCAGACACTCAGTTCCCCTCCTGGACAACCACTGAAACCTGCAGATATACTCTATGCATATACAAAGCAGATACGTATACATGATATACGGGGGGATGCCAAAAAATGTATACAAGTGGACCCTGGTCAACAATACTCAAGCAGTAGTTCGCCGTAATCAGAAGTGTCTGGACGCTGATGGTAACCACTTTGAGCACCTCTTGTAATTGCAGAAGTCAAACGTGACTCATATTCATCTTTTGTTATCAGTGTATATTGAGTATTACAATTAATACAGTTTTTTCCTTTCTTAAAATGTGTATACATTTTTTGGGCACCTTCTGTATTTATCTGTTACACACACACACACACACACACACACAGTTTCCATTTCTGTGGATTGCCTCTTTATATCCTTTGCCCATTTATAACTGAGTTATAATTTATTTTATTAATTGAAATTATAGGCATTCTTTATATATCCAAGAAGTAAACACTTTGTCTTAAGTTGAAATTTTATTTCTGTTGTCATGTGTTTTTTTTTTAAAAAACGACGTCCTCCACAACTAGACTGAAGAACAAAATAACAGCAACTACTTGTCTGTTCCCCTTTCCCGATTCCCCAACGCTGTTCCCCTCCCCCAATTCCCCAATAAAATCTTTAAAAAAAATAAAAACAAAAAACTTTGTTTATAGTATTTTCTCCATGCAGAAAGTATTGATTTTTTTTATGCAGCAAACATTATCAACCTTTTCTTTTATGGATTCTGCATTTTTGTATCTGATTTAGAAAGGCCTTCCTCACTACACTTTAAAATTTTTCTAGTTTGGTTATGGATTTTGTTGGACATACCAAAGTTTTCCACTTTGATGTAGTCAGTATCTCTTGATCTTGTTCTTGGCGATTTAGAAAAGCCATTCTAAGGGCAGAGAGTTACGGAGTTAGCACACACGTTTATATAAGTACCTTCCCTTCTGCCCTGTATTGCTTTTGATCTTCAAAGGGGCCTCTAAGTTTGCTGTGCTCATTGGCTCCTCAGGCTTCTAAGGCAGGATTTATAAAACCCATTCATTTGTTTACATTTATCTCTCAAAATATTCACAACTGTAACAACGATTCTACAAATGACTGAATTTAGTTTTGATAAAAATATACATATATGGTTGAATTAAACTATAATCCTTATCAAACCAAGTCTATCTCCATTGTTCACAATTAACATCAATTTCTGATCTAATTCTCGAATTATTATTTTTTTTATTGGGGAATCAGGGGGATGGGAACAGCGCTGGGGAATTAGGGGAAGGGGAACAGACAAGTTGCTGTCCTTTTGTTCTTCAGTCTAGTTGTGGAGGACATTGCTTCACTGGCCCAAGTTGGCACCATCATTTGCGCTCTTCCCGGGCAAGGCAGATCAGTTGCTGGCTTCTGGACGGCTGCTCACTGCAGCTGCTGGCTACACACGGTAGCCCATGGCAACCCACTGCAGCAGGGGCTGCAGCCTACTCCGTCAACGGCAACTTACGGGAGCCCAGCTCCAGTTTGAGCTGTTGTTCAGCATCTTAGCTGTGGAGGGCAGTGTCACTGGCCCTCATATGTGGGATCCGAACCGGGGCCCTCTGGCGTCCCAAACCAGCTCTTAACCATCGCGCCACTCGGCCGGCCCTAATTCTTGAATTATTAAATCTAACACTTTCACCTGCATTGATTTCTAGTGGCACTTCAACCATGTTATCAGCACCTCAGGCATCTCTTTAAACTTCTAATTTTTAGATTTCACAAGTGGTAGTAATTATAACAGTGCAGTGAACCAGCTGAGCTGGGTATAATGTCACCTCTTACTATTTCAGTACAGTTAGACAATACCAACTGACATTCAAAATAGAATCAAGACAACATGGCAAAGCTTTAAAAAAAGAGAAGGGTCACAATTCAGAGTCCTCTTTCTCAGTTCACACTATCTTCCATTATTAGAAACTATGTGTGACAGAAGACCAAATGTAAAAAGTAAAAGCTTTTAGCTTCTAAGAAGTAACAAAGCTTTCCTTGCCTTTAATATATGGAGCCTACTATATGTTTTCTGCATAAAATGACTAAATCAATATGAAAACATTTGCTTACAAGAACAAAAAAAGCAGAGGTATGTTAATTCTGTCAGTTCAGAAAGGATGCTCTGAACAAACCACCTTTTCAGGCATGCCCTCCTCAAGGGCTCCATAGGTAGAGGTGAAAACGAAAAGAAAGACTTTTCAAATTAGGGTGCAATGGCACGAGAGCTACAATAAGCAAGGTCTAACAGAGATTTTTCTATGAATTATAAGCAGGTGAAGAGGAGAACTGGAGCTGAATGCTGGATAAGAAAAGAAAAGGCCCTATCAGGGCCAAGGGCGTTGGTTAAAAGAATACTAATAAAAGGATCCCAACTAGCCTACACCAAAGAGATGGTCAGAAAACTGACATACACAGCAACAGGACAAAAAAGTATTTTCATAAGAATCCTGGTGGATTTAGCAAATTTGAGACAAACAGGTTGAGTACATATGGTAGGATCTGACTAATAACAACAATGCATATTTAATTGGTAAACTTACACTGACCAAAGGTCAAACCAAATTAGAGAGAAACTTAAAAACTTTGATACATGAAGAATACCATGAACACAGTGACTGTAAAATCATTCTTGAACATTTACAGGCTCCTGCTACATTGTAGGAGCTGTGGACGGTAAATGGGATTAGAAGATAAGATTTAGTGAGAGCTAACAGACAAGTGAGGAAGATAAACATGTAGGAGCTTTCCAAGCAGAGAAGGAAAAAAAAGTCATTCCAGGAAGTGAGGACAGCAAATACAGCTGTAAAGAGGAGTAAAGGAATATGACACGAACAAGGACAGAATGTAATTTAGTTGGGCAAGATAATAGGATGAAACACATTTTTCAGTTTTTTTCTGCCCTGACAAATTTTTAATATTAAAAACTTCCTTAAATGGAATCTAATATTACTTAAGTGTGGTAAAATGATTTTACTGAGGAAATTAAATTTTCAGCCTGATATTTTATTTTCATTACTTTTTCCATAAGATTTGTTATTTATTAATAATATGGAGAACACAAAGCATACAAGTGATAGATTCTATGTACACAAAAATTACTTTCCTTACTAAGATCACTCTTAAGAGGTGTATTTCTCACAATAGAACTCTCCTAAATCCTGAGCATATTTACAGAAGAATATGATTTTAATCTAACTTATTTCACAGGAAAATAAACACCACTGACTGTATATATTTAAGTATTTACTGCTCCAATCATTGCACTGCATCTTTGCACTTGGTCTCTGATTATCTGATAAAATCTTTACTATTCCGAAAAATCAAACAAGAAATCAGCTTGCTTAAAGGTGAATCAATTCTGACTTTCCTCAATAATAAAACTGGCAAAGACCCAAAGGATAAACTCTGACCATTTATTTTGGACCTTTCTGCAGACTTTTACTTAGACTGCCCTCCCTCCAATGGAAGAAAAATGACAAGGAATACTTGAGCAAAGTGCATCTTGCCTTAAATTCTACTGCAGTCACATGCTACATGAGGATAGTTGGTCAATGATAGAGGATTTCACGACGGTGGTCCCATAAGACCATAATGGAGCTGAAAAATCCCTGTCGCCTAGTGACGTCACAGCCATCTAAATGTCGTAGGGCAACGCACTGCTCCCATGTTTGTGTGATGCTGTGCACACAACTTAGTGCACAGCACACACAATTACATAATACTTGATCATGATAATAAACTATGGTGCTCGTTTATGTATTTACTATACTATATTTTTTGTCAGTAGACTACTCCTTCTACTTATAAAAAACATTTGCTATAAAACGGAATGCCATGTTATACCAGCAGCAGCCTCATGCAGCGTCTCTTAATTGCATCATTTTCTCTTGTGCTTGATTTAATCACGTTTTGTACAGTAACATGCTGTACAGACTTGTAGCTTAGGAGCGACAGGGTACACCACCGTAACCTAGGTGTGTAGTGGGCTGTACCATCTAGGTGTGTGTAAGTGCATGCTACGATGTTCACACAATGAGGAAATCGTCTAATGATGCATTTCTCAGAACGTATCCCCATTGTTAGTAAATGGCACATAGCTGTATACACTTCCACATTATGTGTAATAAAAATCTGTTTCTTTTAAATTTCAATTAACATTTACTCAACTACACTGAATATTATACTATCACGTAAGGCTACAATAAGATACACTCTCAGCAGAAGTAGTGTTTTGGATGTGGTTTTTTATTCCAAATGTCATATCTCATTTACATGGATACTTTTACCCAGGTCCTGAAAATGGCGTCATGGACATGCCTTAAATTCTCAGATAATCTGTACTAGCAAGCGAGTCATTGCCTCCCCAAATTACAACTCCTGTTAAATGGGCAGTAAGTCCGATGACTCTGTCCCTCAACCCATAAGACCAGGGGGCCCCTGACACAAAGTGGGCCCATCCACAGGCTGTTGTGCATTCTAGGGACAGACATGCTGGAGGCAAATAGGAAGAGAAGTAATCAAATGCTATTATTCAGAGGCGGGAGTACGAGGAATATGGAGCAACTCCTAGTTTCCAATTCGAGTAATCAAAAAAATGGGGTGCCGGCAAGACAAATAATTGAAGAGAGGTTTTTTTTTTAATCGAGGTGCAAATTACATAGCAAAGCACACAGAGAAGTTTACAGCTTGAAACACTTTATACACACATATATTTAACCATCATCCACAGCAAGCTGAACATATCCAGGACCTAGAAGGCTCCCTCAAGGGTGCTCTCTCCTAGTCAACAATGTCCCCAGCTGACCTGCTGCCAAAGGTGCCACTATTCTGATTTCTGTTACCACAGATTAGTTCTGTCTCTTCTTGAATATATATATTCTTTTGTATCTGGCTTCTTTGGGGGGAAGTGTTTGTTTTTATGTATGTATTTCTGGGACGTGGGGGAGGATGGGGTGATGGCAAGTGGGGATGAGGAAGATATGAAGATTTTCATATTTATTAAACACCTGTTGTATGTCAGTACCTACACTAGGCACAGAGAACACCAGGTAAAAAGAGCGTGGTACCGACCCTGAAGGGACTTACAATCTAGATGGGGGAAGACAGGCAAATGAGTAATGACATCAGCTTGCCAGCTTTCTAAGAGCAGACGGTCCTGGTGCGGCGCCAAGAACACAGGAAAGGAGTGGCTCCCTTAGCTTAGGGAGGTCTTGGAAGACTCCAAAAAGGACTGAGATGAAAAACAAAGTTGAAAGATTTGCTAACTGTTGCTAATGTGCAGTCGGGTGACTGATGCATGGGGATTCATTATATTATTTTCTCTCCTTTTGTGTATGCTTGACAACAGCTATAATACAAGTTTAAAATGTGTCTTAAAGCACGAATAGGAGATAATCAATAAGACAGTGAGATAAGGGCATGCCAGGTGGAGAAATATTAAAAGTAGAAATGAGGGCCGGCCGAGTGGCACGATGGTTAAGAACTGGCTTGGGACGCCAGAGGGCCCCGGTTCGGATCCCACATATGAGGGCCAGTGACACTGCCCTCTACAGCTAAGATGCTGAACAACAGCTCAACCTGGAGCTGGGCTGCTGTGAGTCGCCAGTGACGGCGTAGGCTGCAGCCCCTGTGGCAGTGGGTTTCCATAAGCTACCATGTGTAGCCAGCAGCCGCTGCGAGCGGCCGTCCAGAAGCTGGCGACTGATCTGCCTCGCCCAGGAAGAGCGCAATGATGGTGCCAACTTGGGCCAGTGAAGCAACGTCCTCCACAACTAGACTGAAGAACAAAACGACAGCAACTTGTCTGTTCCCCTTCCCCCAACTCCCCAGCACTGTTCCCATCTCCCAAATTCCCCAATAAAAATCTTTTTTTAAAAAAAAGTAGAAATGAGAAAGAAAACTACAGTTTCCAGGGAACCACGAGTCATTGGGGGAAGAGTAGGAATGAGGACAGAGAAACCAGGCGGGGCTGCATATTTGAGGCCTTGCATTCCACACTAAGGAAGCTGAGCTTCATCTTAAGGCAACATACAGGGAACCGCTGAAGCAAGACATGCAAGAGAATGATCTGATAAAGACTATTTCAGAATGGTCATTCCGATGCCAGTACGGACACTACATAAGAGAAAAAAGGAAAGTGATCAGTGGGAGGTTGCTGAGGTGGCAGGAGATAAGGAAGGGCAAAAATCTATTACTATTTCAATATAGAAATTTAATTAAAAAAAAGAAGAGCAATAATAAGGTCCTACACTGAGGTAATGGTGATAAAGATGAAGGGCACACAGTGTTAAAAATACTTTGTTTTTAACATGATTTATTAAAAATTAGCCTGTTGTTCTTTATCATCCCAAATCAAAGATTTAGCCCAAATGGCTACATTAGATAGCAAATGGTCAAACTGAATCCGGGTGAATATTTAATTTTTCTATTTAAATTTCTCTACATGGCCTTATAGCAAATACAAATGTTTTCTCATACTTCTCCCTCATAAGGGTTTCAGTGTGACTAAATAAAAGGAATCAGGATAATTGACTTAGCAGTGCTAACAACTTGGCAGGTGCTCCCTGAGTGCCAGATGTCCATCCTCCCGTCACCTGGAGAGTTTCAGGTACTTGGTAGACCAGGTTAGAACAGCGATGGGAGAGTTCAGAGCACCACTGTGCAGACAAATCCACAGCCAGAGGCCAACAAAAAAATGATGAACTATCAAGCCAAAAGCACAAGTAAGCACAAACCAAATATTTGAAGTTCATAGCATTTATTGTTGATTTTGATGTGTCTGTGAATTTTACAAAACATCAGCCTCAAAATGACTGGCATAAACCAGCAATCTTTGATAGCTTCAATACCTCATGTCAGCATTTGTAAACATATACAACAACAAGGCAGGTCTCCTAATTTTTTACTGTGTAAGAGAACCCAGAAGATGCCAACTAAAAACAGCCACATCCATTAATATAACCATTTACTGCGATACGTTCTTTGCTTCCTTCTGGCTTCATGCCTTTATTTGGCCATGTTCATTAACATGAGGTAGAAAAAGCACACTGTGGTGTGAAGTCTTAGGTTCCCGCAGTTACAAATGTTGGACAAAGTGGGAACTCATTTACTCTTCCCTGACTATTTGCAGTTCAAATACTGCTATTTCTACTCCCTGTCCCCAACACTAGTAACTGCTGAAGTCAGGAGATCTCATTAGAATTTGCTACCTCATGGTGCTCGGGCAGGTTGACCTACTTAGCAGCTTAGTCTACTATTTTTTGCCTGATTATTGTAACAGGAAGAAAGAAAAGCTTCATCCCCAAAGACAAAAAAAATAGTAAATCACAAATTCAGTGTTCAATAGATCCTCTAAATACCTAGAGCAAACAGGATGGAGGAACAAATGACCCTGGGCAGTGGATATGTGTATTGATTCAGAAACTAAATAAGAGAAAGTCATGTCAAGGGCGTCTGCACACGGAACTGTCGCAGGTACCGACAAGACTCACAAAGCACACTGGACAAAGAGCCAAGAGTAATGACACTCACAGCACCTCCCAGTTTGGCATGCTTCACACATCCTTAATAAAGTGCACCAGGTGTGTAACATTTCCAAAGCAAACAACAGGTTAAGTGCAGGAAAAAATGAAGTTAATGTCATTTTTATAAGTCACATTTAACCTGGAAACATATTCCGTTACATGAAACAAGGGAGTTTTCAAATTGAATAATCAAAGAAATACATTTACGGGCCGGCCGAGTGGCGCGATGGTTAAGAACTCGCTTGGGATGCCAGAGGGCCCCGGTTCGGATCCCACATATGAGGGCCAGTGACA
>NW_017731861.1:26135-32833 GCF_001890085.2 Hipposideros armiger | reverse complement strand
GCAATGATAATACCAACATGGGCCAGTGAAGCGACGTCCTCCACAACTAGACTGAAGAACAAAAGGACAGCAACTTATCTGTTCCCCTTCCCCCAATTCCCCAGTGCTGTTCCCCTCCCCCATTCCCCAATAAAATCTTAAAAAGAAATTATTTTAAAGGTTTAAAAAGGAGGGCGTAAGTAGTAATAGTAAAAATAAAATCTGCTCAGATCCCCTTAGTTAATGATTAGTGATATAAAATATGACATTTTCCCAATAATAATAAAAGATTTACCATTTTAAAAGAATCCAAGTAACACTGATCCAATTGAAACTAGTATAGATGAGCATAGCAGGGGAAAAAAACTTATACCAAAGGTGTTTTCAGAAAGATCCTAAATTCTATAACCTCTTAACAAGAGCAGGAATCGAGGCACCTGGCTGAGTACTAGGACTAAACCCATGCCGTGTAATTTGATAAGAGGATCAATATGGCTGTAAATTAAACCAAGAATTATTTTGTTGCAAGTCAAAAATAATAAGAGAAGCAAGGAAACTTTTTTGAAGATTTTCTCTGTAAAAAATTTTAAGACTGTGGTATTTACAATGTTTTGTTTTGATGACATTGAAGATAACACCGATAACTGGTGAGCTACATACTGATGCAAACTTTCAACATAAGCCATAAGAAGCAACTAGAATTTAACCCCAAAGAAGTACTTTTCTTCCAAACTACAGATCTAGTAAACTGAATGGGAGCACTAAAAATAAAGACACAATCTATAAAATCTCACAAATATGTCTGACAATGAGACGTTAGGAAATGAGAAAAGGAGGAGGGAGGGAGGTACTTGGGCCTTGAGTGTCAAAATTATTCTCTTGAGTAGCTAATCTCCTTTCAAAAGCATTAGTTCAAAGTTATGACTCACTTTAGAGAAAAGAGAAAAGGTGAGAAAGAGAAAAAATGGTCAATACTATTGACTTCATGAGCTTAAGATTTTCTAAGATTTACTAAACACAAAATAGAAGCTCTGTTAAAAGCTGTCAAGAATTAGTCCCTCAAGAAAGCATAACAGGAAATACACAGAGGCCACAATGACATACAACAGAACCAAAGTATAATTATAGTTTTAAAAGCAAAGCAGGCTAGATAAGTCCTTAAATTCCCTATCAGAGCCATTACCGTATCAGTGAAGCTAGATGTACACTCACTTCCACTTAGCATAACAAAGTAGCTCAAGCTTAGGTCAAAGATCGCCCAAGTAGAGTGCTTCATTTGTCTGATCCGCTACACATAGTTAAGTGAATTACTTTCATCTACACAAATGTTCTTCATTTGTTTTTGGATATTATAGCCCACTGACAGCCCATCACCCAATTACTAAAACATATCCTCATCTGAGATACTTTCAAACATCACAGAAAATTGCAAAACTTTAACTGTTTGTTATCCTGTGGTGAGAAAAGGTACATTTTGGTGGAATGCTCAATGTGTTTTAGAGGAACAAAAAAATCAGAAAAATAACCTGAAAAGTTTTATACTTCCAAGTATGCTAACATTTAAATAGAGGCATGTAATTCACACCTTCATCCCATCACAATTAAAATGCTAAAACTAATCTAAAATAAGAGAGAACTACATCAATGCTAGAAACTAGGAATGGATGTCATTCATATGACAAAACTGTTGAAAAGTTTCTGCAACACATGGTAAGACAGATCTGGACAGAAGAAAGATGTCAAGAGCCACTTCCTAAGAAAGGAGTGTTATGACTCGGAGAGAAGGCAGAGGAGATCCTGACAAAAACACCACTAATAAGAAAGGTAAGAGCTAGGGAATGGGTAGGCCACAGGGAAAAAGAAGAAACCCTCCATCTGGAATCCAATAGTAATAAAGGGTACTGGAAGCAACTTTGCCCCAGGATGTGTATGTACTGCAGCATATCTAACAATGATCTAGGAAATCGAAGAATTTCTCCCAGAAATAATGGGCAGATGTATCAGGAAGGTGGGCGGATAACTATCATTCCCAACTGGCTTTGTGGCTAGTTCCCATTCCTCATAGAAGAAATTGGAGACATTACTCCCCTGCTAGGACAGGCTCCCGATTCACTCCTCTCAGGCTTCTGGGTTGGTGGACAGAAATGCAAATTTCTATTAACCAGGTCTCTTATGTAATACTTGAAAGGAAAATCTATTAGTATCCAAGGACAGTGAGGTTGTTGCACATGCATTCATCCACAGAAATTGCAGACATATTCAACTCCAGGTGAGACTCCTCCAAGCATAAGGATGAATAAGAGGAAAAAAAGAAGGAAGAGGAAGAAGAGGAGGAGGCAAAAGAGGATGAATGTGCAGCGTGGGGTGTTAGCAGGAGAAGGAAGAAAACAGAAAGAGAAAATGATTATTCTGCTACAACAATAAAAGAGAAAAATACAACATTGGAGATGTATAAAAGAGCATATAGTTTTAAAAAAACATGGAGACAGAAGTAAATTTTAATTAAAATTGCACTGTATGAAATTGTATATATGTATTTTTTAAAAACAGGTTCTTTGAAACAAGATTAAAGGTCAGATTTTGGGTAACAGATCGAGATTTGGTTTTAAAAGCAAGGTAGACATAAGTAGGAAGCTGAAATAAGAAGGAAATAAGAAGAGAATAAGAGAAATAAAAGATGCAAAAGTAGAAAAAATGTAATAGAATAAAAAATGTAATAGCAAAAGTAAAAATGACATTAATGATAACCCCACAGAAAAATGAGATCTCAACAGACACTTCCCAAAAAAGGACATCCAGATGACCAACAAACATAAGGAAAAATACACAATTTCATTAGTAATTAGAAACATACAAATTAAAACCATAATGAGATATCACAACACACCTACCAAAATTGCCAAAATAAAAACAAAATACCAAAGTGCTGTCAAGAAAGCAGGGCACTCTCGTACCTTACTAGTGGGAGTGTACACTGGGCACAAACACTGTAGAAACCTTTTTGGCAATATCTACCAACGCTGAACACGGGAATAACCTATGACCTGTCCCTCAGGGTTAGTAGCAACGGCATCACTTAGGAGTTTGTTAGAAAAGCAAAATCTCAGACAACACTCGAAACCTGATGATTCACAATCAGCATTTTACTAAGAGCCCAAGTAATTTATATGCACATTAAAATACTATGAGAAGTGCTGTCCTATAATTCATCCATTCTACTTCAAACTCATCCACTGCCCTCCTAGTTATATGCCCACAAAAAATACATACAAGTATCCACCAAAAGATATATACTAGAATGTTCACAGCAGCACTATTTACCTTTTTTGGGTTTTAAATTTTTTATTATTTTTATTAAATATTTTTATTTTTCAATTACAGTCAGCATACATAATATTAGTTTCAGGTGTTCAACATAGTGATTAGACATATAACTTACGAAGTTATAAAAGTCTAGTACCCACCTGACCCATACATAGTTATTACAATATTATTGACTATATTCACTATGCTGTACTTTACATTCCCATAACGCTTTTTATAACCGGCAATTTGTACATTTTAATCTCTTCCCCTTTTTCAGCTTTCACCCCCAACTTCCCATCGCATCTGGCCAACATTATGTTCTCTGTATCTATGAATTTGTTTCTGTTTTGTTTGTTCATTTATTTTGTTTAGATTCCACATATAAGTAAAATCATATGGTATTTATCTTCCTCTGTCTGACTTAAATGGCAAGATTTCATTTTTCTTTATGGCTGAGTAATATGCCATTATATAGATCACATCTTTATCCATTCCTCTATCGATGGACACCTAGACTGCTTCCATATCTTGGCTATTGTAAATAATGCTGCAATGAACATAGAGGTGCATATATCTAATTAGTATTTTCATTTCCTTTGAACACCCAGAAGTTGAATTGCTGGGTCATATGGTAGTTCTAATTTTAATTTTTTGAGGAACCTCCATACTGTTTTCCATAGTGGCTGCACCAATTTGCAATCCCACCAATAGTACACGAGGGGTCCCTTTTCTCCATATCCTCACCAACATTTGTTTGTTGGTTTATTGATGACGGCCATTCTGACAGGTGTGAGGTATGAAGATATCTCATTGTGGTTTTAATTTGCATTTCTCTGATTAGTGATGTTGACCATCTTTCCATGTCAATTGGCTATCTGTATGTCCGTTTTGGAGAAATGTCTGTACAGGTCCTCAACCCATTTTTTTTCAAAGATTTAATTGGGGAATTGGGGGAGGGGACCAGCCAAGTTGTTGTTCTTCAATCTTTGTTGTGGAGGGTGCCAGTTACTATCTGGCTTCCCATTGGCAGCTTGTGGCCTCTAAGCTCAAAGTGCTGTGTTCAGTCTTAATTGTGGGTGGGCGTATCCACCACCCCATGCGGGAGTTGAACCAGCAGCCTTGTTAAGAGCACACGCTCTATCCATTGAGCCATCTGGGTGGCAGCTCAGCTCGAGGTGCCTAGTTCAGTCTTAGTTTTGGGTGGACGTAGTGCACCATCAAATGGGCAATCTTATTTTACACCAGCTGGTCCATCCTGCCACCTGTTGGCAGCTCGGCGACAGCTCAGCTCAGGCGCAGTGTCACTGGCCCATGTGGGAATTGAACCCGCGGCCCTGTTACTCAGAGCTTGCGCTCGTAAGCCAACTCTTAACCAACTGAGCCACTCGGCCAGCCCCTCAACCCATTTTTTAATTGGATTTTTAAAAAACAATTTAATTGGGGAATTGGGGGAGGGGAACAGCGTTGGGGAATCAGGGAAGGGGAACAGACAAGTTGCTGTCCTTTTGTTCTTCAGTCTAGTTGTGGNGTTTTATTTTCATTTTCAATTTTACTTGAGAGCTGCATGTGGCTCGCGAGCCGCAGTTTGCCGACCCCTGGTGGCTCTTCTGTCTCAAAAGTTTGCCGACGCCTGTTCTTGGGAATTCAGCAAGTTATTTATTGTACACAGCAGGAGGTGAGAATGTATGCTGTTCTGTATTCTAGGATTTCCTTTTGGCTTTCTTCTGCCTCTGATCTCCATACAATTGTTTCTCTCCACTTCCATTCCCGGTCCTCCCTATAGAAGTAAGTGAACAGTTTCAAGGAATTAACTCTTACGTTTGTTCCTGAAAACAGCCTCTGTTCTCTGATCATCCACAGGCATTTAACAACAAAATAATGACATTACCAGTATATCATACTTATAGTCTGCAGACCTATTTTACATACAGCAGGGCAGATATTATTTCCATTTTACTATTGAGAGCACCGAGGGTGAAAATAGTTGAATATTTTGCCTACAGTTGAATTTCACGGTACACAGGGAAGTTAAAGAACCTTGATATTCTAACTCACACAATGGTGCTAGTGGCAAAATAAATAATAATAGTAATGGATGATAATCTACAGAATAAAGTGAATATCCATGAGTCCATGCTGATCTAATCAAGTAAATGATAAATAAATGAGGGGAAGGGATGGCTCTTTCTTACAGAATTGCAATTAATAAACGTGGAAAGAATCATAGAAATAGAAAATCACCATTTGGCAAACACCACAGTAATAACTGTGGCAGGCAAGAGTCATTGATGGACGCTGAAATTAGTGGGCAAGAGTGTAATGAGAAACGGAATTTATACACCTCAGAACATCTTCCCACGAGATATTTATTAATTACAAAGAGAAGAGCAGTAACTTAACAATGAAGAAAGCTGGCAGGTACCACCTTACCCAAGTGATCAAGATTATCATCACTAGTAATGAGACATATCGACGTCATGTACCTCCTGAGATGATGACCCAAGAAAGGCTGAAATCTCTGTGTATCTGATATTCTACACAATAACTGGCCAGCTCTCTCAGTGTCAAGGTCATAAAAGACAAAGGCTGAGGAACCGCTCCAGGCTGGAGGCACTCAAACAGACACGATGACTAACTATAATGTGGGATCCTACGCTAGCTCCTGGGCCAGCGAAAGGACAGTGGGACCACTGGAGTAACAGGACGAGGTCTGTAGATTAGCTAGTACAGTGCTAGTGTTAGCGTCCTGCTCTTTTATCACTGTTCTTTGCTACATGGTAACATCTGGGAAAGCTGGGCGAAGGGTATATGGGAATTCCTTGTACTATTTTTGCAACTTTTTTGTAAGTCTGAAATTATTTCCAAATAAAACCATTTCTAAAAGATTATGGTGTTGGTGCTCATAATTTAAACCATATCACTTGGAGCTGGATTGTTTTTGTTGCAAGTGTATAGATTTTTGTCTCCTCAATAAGCTCCACTGAAGGATTAAACATTCACAACTATTAAATTATTTTAGGGGCCGGCCGAGTGGTGCGTTGGTTAAGAACTGGCTTGGGAGCACCAGCTCTGAGCAGCAGGGCTGTGGTTCGCATCCCACATGACGGCCAGTGACACTGCCCTCTACAGCTAAGATGGTGAACAACAGCTCGACCTGGAGCTGGGCTGCTGTCTCTGAGTTGCTGGCGATGGTGTAGGCTGCAGCGAAGCTGCAGTGGGCTGCCATAAGCTACTGTGAATGGCCGGCAGCCAGCGTTAGCTGCCAAGAGCCACCGTAAGCAGCTGTCCAGTGGCCAGCGAGTGACTGCCTCACCTGGGAAGAGTGCAATGATAATACCAACATGGGCCAGTGAAGCGACGTCCTCCACAACTAGACTGAAGAACAAAAGGACAGCAACTTATCTGTTCCCCTT
>NW_017731861.1:15824-21070 GCF_001890085.2 Hipposideros armiger | reverse complement strand
GGGAAGGGGAACAGACAAGTTGCTGTCCTTTTGTTCTTCAGTCTAGTTGTGGAGGAAGTTGCTTCACTGGCCCATTTTGGTATTATCATTGCACTCTTCCCGGGGTGAGGCAGTCGCTCACCGGCCATTGGACGGCTACTCACTACGGCTCACGGCAGCTCACAAAAGCTCACGCCTGCTGCTGGCCAGCCCCACTGCAGCCTACGCTGTCGCCAGCAACTCACAGCAGCACAGCTCCAGGTCAAGCTGTTGTTCACCTTCTTAGCTGTAGAGGGCGCAGCGTCACTGGCCCTCATATGTGGGATCCGAACCTGGACCCTAATGCTCAGAGCTGGCATCCCAAGCCAACTCCTAATCAACGAGCCACTCGGCTGGCCCTCTATTGACTCTTATCTAATGAATCTATCAGAATCCACTTTACTTAATCTCTCTCTCTCTCTCTCTCTCTCTCTCTCTCTGTTAAGTTGTATGAGCTCCTTACATATGTTGGATATTAGCCCCTTCTCAGATATATCATTGACAAATATGTTCTCCCATTCAGTAGTTTGTCTTTTCGTTTTGTTGATGGGTTCCTTTGCTGTGCAAAAATTCTTTAGTCTAACGTAGTCCTATTTTTTTTTCTTTTGTTTCCCTTGCCTGAGGAGAAATATACTATTACTAAGAGGGATATCAAAGAGTTTACTGCCTATGTTTGCTCCTAAAAGATTTATGGTTTCAGGTCTTATATTTAAGTCTTTAATCCATTTCAGTTTATTCTTATATGTAGTGTAAGAAATTGATCCAGTTTAATTCTTTTGCACATGTCTGTCCAGTTTTCTCAACACCATTTATTAAAGAGACTGTTGCTTCATTAAATATTCTTGCCTCCTCTGTCACAGATTAATGTTGCCATATAGGCTTGGGTTTATTTCTGGGTTCTCTATTGTGTTCCAATGACATATGTGTTCGTTTTTATGCTGTTTTGATTACCTTGTAGTATGGTTTGATATCAGGTAGTGTAATACCTCCAACTTTGTTCTTCTTTCTCAAGAATGCTTTGGCTATTTGGGGTCTTTTGTTTAGAATAATTTGGTCTAGTTCTGTGAAAAATGCCATTGATATTTTGATAGAAATTGCATTGAATCCATGGATTACTTTGGGTAGTAGGGACACTAACAATGTTAATTTTTCCTATCCATGAACATGGTATAGTGTTCCATTTATTTGTTATCTTCCTCTATTCTTTTCTTCAATGTCTTACAGTTTTCCAACTACAGGTCTTTTACCTCCTTAAATTTATTCCTAGATATTTTATTCTTTTTAATGCAATTGTAAATGGGACTGTTTTCTTAATTTCTCTTTTTAATAGTTCATTATTGGTGCATAAAAATGCAACTGATTTTTTAATATTAATATTGCATCCTCCTACTTTACTGAATTCATTTATTAGTTCTAACATTTTTGTGGATTCTTGAAGGTTCCGTATATATAGTATCATGTCATCTGCAAATAATTAGTTTCCTTCTTTTCCAATTTGGATTCCTTTTATTTATTTTTCTTGTCTGATTGCTCTGTTGACTTCCAATACTATGAATAAAAGTGGTGACAGTGGACATCCTTGTCTTGTTCCTGATCTTAAAGAAAAAGCTTTCTCTATCCTCCTGCTGCCCAAGATGCTGAAAGGAAAGATGGCAAAGGGGATCTTTTGGCACCAGCCCCTGCTATTGTGAAGAAGCAGAAGGCCAAGAAGTAGTAAATCCCATTTGAGAAAAGGCCCAAGATTTTGGCACTGGAAAGGGCATCTATCCCAAAAGAAGCCTCGCCTGCTTTGTTAAATGGCCCTGGTACATTCGGCTGCAGTGGAAAAGAGCTCTTCTCTATAAGTGCCTGAAAGTGCCTCCTGCCATTAGTGAGTTCACCCAGGCCTTGGACCACCAGACAGCTACTCAACTGCTTAAGCTGGCCCACAAGTACAGATCAGAGACAAAGCAAGAGGAGAAGCAAAGACTGCTGACTCGGGCTGAGAAAAAAGCTTCCAGCAAAGGGGATGTCTCCACCAAGAGGCCACCTGTCCTTCAAGCAAGGGCTAATATTGTCACCACTTTGGTGGAGAATAATAAGGCTCAGCTGGTAGTGGCTGACTGCACATGAGGTGGATCCCATCAAGCTGGCTGTCTTCCTGCCTGCCCTGTGACTGTAAGATGGGGGTTCCCTACTGCATTATCAAGGGGAAGGCCAGACTGGGCACCTAGTCCACAGGAAGACCTGTACCACTATCACCTCCACATAGGTTAACTCGGAAGACAAAGGAGTGCCAGCTAAGCTGGTGGAAGCTACCCAGACCAATTACAACAACAGATACGATGAGATCCACTGTCACTGGGGAGACAACGTCCTGGGCCCCAAATTGGTGGCTCGCATTGCCAAGCTGGAGAAGGCAAAGGCTAAAGAACTGGCCACCAAGCTGGCTGAGTGCATGCTGCTGAGTTTTCTGTACATAAAAGTAATAAAAATTCTCCTTCAGCCAGTGTTAAAAAAGAAAAAGCTTTCAGCTTTTCACCATTGCATATGATGTTAGCTGTGGGTTTGTCATATATGGCCTTTATTATGCTGAGGTATGTTCCCCCTATTCCCACTTTGCTGAGAGTTTTTATTATAAGTGGATGCTGGATTTTGTCAAATGCTTTTTCTGCATCTATTGATATGACTATATGATTTTTTATTTTTCATTTTATGTGCTGTATCACATTAACTGATTTGCAGATATTGAATCAGCCTTACATCACAGGCATAAATCCCACTTGATTGTGATGTATGATCTTTTTAATGTATTGCTCAATTTGGTTTGCTAGTACAGTAAAACCTTGAATTGTGGGTAACATGGTTTGCAAGTGCTCCACAAAACGAGCAAACATTTCTAATGCATTTTAACATGGTAAATAAGTGATGTCTTGCAATACAAGTAGTTTGTTTCCAGAACAAATTATGCTCGCAAACCAAGGTATTACTGTATTTTGTTCAGTATTTTTGCATCTATGTTCATCAGGGGTATCGGCCTATAATCTTTCTTTCTTTTCTTTTCTTTTCTTTTCTTTTCTTTTCTTTTTTTTCTTTTCTTTCTTTCTTTCTTTCTTTCTTTCTTTCTTTCCTTTCTTTCTTTCTTTCTTTCTTTCTTTCTCTCCTTCTCTCCTTCTTTCCTCCTCCTCCCCTCTCCCCCTCCGCCTCCTCCTCCTCTCTCTCTCTCCCTTTCTTCGTAGTGTCTTTGTCTGGTTTTGGTATCAGGGTAATAATGTTAGCCTTGTAAAATGAGTTTGGGAGCCTTCTTTCCTCTTCAAGATTTTGGAATAGTTTGAGAAGAAAAGGTATGAATTCTTCTTTGAATGTTTGGCAAAGTTCACTTGTGAAGCTATCTGGTCCAAAAATTTTGTTTGTTGGGAGTTTTTTTTAGTTTTTTAGTAGTTATTGGTCTGTTCAGATGTTCTGTTTCTTCTTGATTCAGCCTTAGAAGATAATGTATTGTTTCCAGGAATGTATTCTTCCAGGCTGTCCAATTTATTGGCATATAATTGTTCATAGTATTTCCTTACAATCTTTTATATTTCTGTGGTGTCAGTTATTACTTCTCTTCTTTCATTTCTGATTTTATTTGGGCCATCTCTTTTTTTTTCTTCATGAGTCTGGCAAAAGATTTATTAATTTTATCTTTTCAAAGAACCAGCTCTTGGTTTCATTGATCTTTTCTTTTTTTTTTAGACTCTGCTTCATTTATTTCTGCTTGGGTCTTTATTATTTCCTTTCTTATACTCACTTTGAGCTTTATTTGTTCTTTTTCTAGTTCCTTTAGGTGTAAGGTTAGATTGTTTATTTGAGATTTTTCTTATTTCTTGAGTTAGGCTTGTATTGCTATAAATTTCCCTCTTAGAACTACTCTGGCTGAGCCCCATAGGCTTGGGGGTTTGTGTTTTCACTTTCATTTCTATCAAGGTATCTTTTGATTTCTTCCTCGATCTCATTATTAATCCAATCATTGTTTAATAACATGTTATTCAGTCTCCATGTGTTTGTGTGTTTCAGTTTTCTTCCTGTAACTGATTTCTAGTTCCATACCCATTCTGATTGGAAAAGATGCTTGATATGATTTCAATCTTCTTAAATTTATTGAGGCTTGTTTTGTGGTCCCACATGTGGTCTATCCTGGAAAATGTTGCATGTGTACTTGAGAAAAATGTATATTCTGCAGCTTTTGGGTGAAATGTCTTTAAAAAATAAATTAAGTCCATCTGGTCTAATGTGTCATTTAAGGCCACAGTTTCCTTGTTGACTTTCTGTCTGGGTGATCTGCCCATTGATGTCAATGGAGTGTTAAAGTCCCTACTATGACTGTATTATTGTTAATCTCTACCTTCATGTATGACAATATTTGCTGTATATATTTAGGTGCTCCTACGTTGGGTGCATAGATGTTTATGAGTTTTGTCCTCTTGTTGGACTGATCTTTTTATCATTATAAAATGACCTTGTCTCTTGTTATAGCCCTTGTTTTAAAGTCTATTTTATATAAGTATTGCTACTATAGCTTTTTTCTTTTTTCATTGCCATTTGCATAAATTTTCTTTTTCAATTCCTTTATTTTCAGTCTATCTTTTTATCTGAAGTGGGTCTCTTGTAGGCAGCATATGTATGGGTCTTATTTTTTTAACCACTCAGCCACCCTATGTCATTTGACCTCTTATATTTAAAGTAATTATTGGTAGCTATGTAATTATTGCCATTTTATTGTTTTCTGATTGCTTTGTAGTTCTTCTCTGTTCCTGTCTTATTCTCAAGCTCTCTTCTCTTGTATGTTCATGACTTTCTATAGTGTTGTGTTTGGATTACTGTGTCTATTTCTTGCACATCTCTTGTAGATTTTTGGTTTGTGGTTACCATGTGCTTCCTATATACCAAGCTATGTTTACAGCAGTCTATTTTAAATTGATGGTCACTAAAATTCAAACACACTCTAAAATCACTACAATTTTTACTCACCCCCACCACGTTTATACTTTTGTCATTATTTTTAACACTTTTTTTTTACTTTTTTTTTTTTACGTATTTGTGTGGTGGTCCCCTCTGTTAATTGCTGTAATTACACATTATCTTCCTAAGCTTTATAGTTGGTTGATCCACTGCTTTTATACATGTTTGCCTTTATAAGCGAGACTTTTGTTCTTTCCTATATATATATATATATATATATATATATATATATATATATATATATTTTT
>NW_017731861.1:7128-12759 GCF_001890085.2 Hipposideros armiger | reverse complement strand
AAAGATGTGCTGCATTAGTCATCCAGGAACTTAGAATTAAACCACAATGACATACCATCACACAACACTAGAATACCCGAAATTATCAAAACTGACAATACCAAGTGTTAGCAAGAATGTACAGCAACATGGACTATCAAACAGAGCTAGTGGGAAAGAAAAATCACACAACCACTTTGAAAAATAGTTAAGCAGTTTCTTCTAAAGTTAAATATACACTTACCATGGAGCCCAGCAATTCTACTCCTAGGTATATACCCAAGAGAAATTAAAACATATACCCACACAAAGACTTGTATACAAATGTTCATAGCAGCTTTATTCATAATTGCCCCAAACTGGAAATAATCCAAATATTCATCAACAAGGTGAATGAATAAACAAATTGTGGTAAACCCATAAAATAAAATTCTAATCAACAAAGAGAATGTGATACACACAGCAACATGGACAATTCTCAAAAACACTTTTCTGTGTAGAAGAAGCCAGACACAAAGAGTACATACTACATAATTTAATTTACTTTAATTGTTAGCAAAGGCAAAACTAATTCTAATGACAGAAAGCAGAGCAGAAAGACAGAAAATGGTTGCGTGGTGATGCAGATGGGTGGGCATGAGGAAATTTGGGGGGTAAGAGAAATGTTCCATACCATAATTGTGATGGTGGTTTATATAGTTATATACATTTATCAAAACTCAGTGAGTACATTTTATTTTATGTAAGCTATATGCTAATAAAACTCATTTTCAAAAAAGCCAATGACAAGTCAAGAAAAAAGATTTTAACATATAAAGACTAAGTATTCTTACTCTAGAGAAATAATGCCAATAATACCAACAACAAAACCTCAGTATCCCAATAAAAAATGTGAAGGACACTGAATTTTCAGAATGCTGAAAAGTTCACAGAAACACTCGAGCACTGACTGCTTTCAATTTTAGAAAAAGACATAAATGTGAATCCAGTACCTATAAACATTCCCTTAACCAGAAGCCAATTGATAAAATTTTTCCAGTGTGGTAACATAAGTCACAAGTATAAAAGGGTTAAGGCTTAGCAAAAGTAAGTTTTTCCATAGCCTGGCAAAAACCAGTGTCACCAAACAACAAGATTAGGAAAAGCTCTGCTGAGATTCAATGCATCTACTGTAGTCATGTGTGGTCACCTTTCTTTTCTTTTCTTTTTTTTTAATTAAAGTTTATTGGGGTGACAATTGTTAGTAAAGTTACATAGGTTTCAAGTGTACAATTCTGTAATACATCATCTATCTATCATGTTGTGTGTTCACCACCCAGAGTCAGTTCTCCTTCCATCACCACATATTTGACCCCTTTTACCCTCATCTACTACCCCCCTCTCACTTACCCTCTGGTAACCACTAAACTATTGCCTGTGTTTATGAGTTTTTATTTCTTCGTTTGTCTTGTTCCTTTGTTTTTTTCAGTTTTATATCCCATATATCAGTGAAATCATATAGTTCTTGACTTTTTCTGTCTGACTTATTTCGCTTAGCATAATAATCTCAAGATCCATCCATGTTGTCACAAATGGCATGAAACTAGACTGCTATGTGTCACTGTGTACCAAAATTAACTCAAAATGGATCAAAGACCTAAACATAAAACCTGAAACAATAAACTGCATTGAAGAAAACATAGGTACTAAACTTACAGACCTTGGGTTCAAAGAGGATTTTATAAATTTGACTTCAAAGGCAAGGGAAGTAAAAGCTAAAATAAATAAATGGGACTATATCAAACTAAAAAGCCTATACAGCAAAAGAATCTATTTCCAAAATAGAGAGGCAACCAACCGAATGGGAGAAGATTTTTTCAAACAACACCTCCAATAAGAGGCTAATATCCAAAATATATAAGTAACTCATACAACTCAACAACAACAAAAAATTTAATTAAAACAATGGGCAGAGGACCTGAACAGACGTGTCTCCAAAGAGGACATATAGATGGCCAACAGACATATGAAAAAATGCTCAATATCCCTAATCACCTCACTTCTAATAAGAATATATTCCCTTTGCCAATGAAGCAAGGGGCATATTATCATCTAACTCCACTGTGTGTGAGTGTGCTTTCTCCTTCCACCCACCCAAATGCACCATTTGGCATCAGAAGTGAGATTGGCACAGACATACCACCACCCTTGTTAATAAACAAGTTTGGAAGGAGTGTTGGCAAAGAAAGTGAGGGAACTGCTGCCTGAGGAAGTCCGGGTGGAGACGAGATATCAGAGCAGTTATGTGAGTTTTTTCTGGAGTAGTCATAAGAGTGGAGTCCACAGACTATTCTCTTATTTCTGACAAGTTGAACCCAATGTATTGGGCTGTTGGAAAAGTCATGACGCATTTCTGCAACAAAAACCAGAGAAATATGTCATGACTTTTCCGACAACCCAATATAATTTAAAGGGGGAAAGTTAAGCTAGACTGAGGCAAAATTAACTGGTGTCTCACTAACGAAGGTAGTGAGGATGATCACAGATTCCTAAAGAGAACTGAAAAGCCAGGGAGATAAGAGACGTATGAGGTATATGGAGGACCCTCTCATACACGGTCTGACAATTAAATTTGCAAACTTGTTGCAATGATGTTGCTAAACTTTTTTGATATCAGAGGGATTATTCATTATGAATTTGTACAAACTGGGAACAGTTAACCAAGTTTACTATTTGGAAGTGCTGAAAAGGCTGCATGAAAAAGTTAGAAGACCTGAACTTTTTGCGAACAATTCATGGCTCTTATTTACATTACAACAATGCACCAGCTCACACGGCACTGTCTGTGAGGGGGTTTTTAGCCAGTAAACAAATAACTGTATTGGAACAACCTCCCTACTCACCTGCTCTGGCCCCCAATGACTTCTTTTTTTACCCAAAGATGAAAGAAATATTGAAAGGAAAACATTTTTATGACATCTAGGACATCAAGGGTNTCCCAAGTCAGTTCTTAACCATCGCGCCACCCGGCCGGCCCTTGTAATACTGGTTTGGTGATGGATTCCTTCAGCTTTTTCTTGTCTGGGAAGCTCTTTACCTGTCTTTTGATTATAAAGGGTAGCCTTGCTGGGTAGAGGAATCTTGGTTGTAGGTAGCTAATTTTCATCACTTTGAACATTTTGTGCCAATCCCTCCTGGCCTGCAAAGTTTCTGTTGAGAAATCAGTTAACAGTCTTATGGGAGCACCCTTGTACTTCACTAACTGCTTTTCTCTGGCTACTTTTAAGGTTCTCTCTTTTTCTTTAACCTTTAGCATTTTAATTATGATGTGTGTCTTGGTGTGGGCCTCTTTAGGTTCATCTTGTTCGGGACTCTCTGAACTTCTTGGACTTGTATGTCTCTGTCCTTCACCAAAATAGGGAAGTTTTCTATCATTATTTCTTCAAATAGAGTTTTCAATCCCTTGCTGTCTCTTCTTTTTGTACCCCTATGGTGCCAATGTTGCTAGCCTGATGTTGTCCCAGAAGTCCCTTAAAACCTCATTTATTTTTTAATTTTTTTCTTTTCTGATTGGGTGTTTTCTGTTACCTTATCTTCCAGATCTCTGATTCGATCCTCTGCTTCATCTAATCTACTGTTGATTCCATCTAATGTATTCTTCATTTCAGTTATTGTAGTCTTCATTTCTGACTGGTTCTTTTTTATGGTTCCTATCTCTTTAAGTTTTCACTGAGTTCATCTATTCTCCCACTAAATTCATTGAGCATCCTTATAACCGGGGTTTTGAACTCTGTGTCTGGTAGATCAGTTGCCTCCATTTTGTTTAGTTATTTTTCAAGAGTTTTGCCCTGTTCTTTCACTTGGGACATGTTTCTTTGTTTCCTCATTTTGACTGCCTCCCTGTGTGTGTTTCTATGTATTAGATAGATCTGCTGTGTCTTCTAGTCTTGGGTGGCCTTATATCGTAGGTGTTCTGTGGAGCCCAGCGGCACAGTCTCTCTGGTCACCTGAGCTGGATACTCCAGGGGTGGCCCTTGAGTAGACTGTGTGTGCACTCCTGTTGTAGTAGTTGATCTTCGATTGCTGTTGGCATGTCAGTGTATGAGACTGAGACTGACCCTTAGGCTGACTGGTTGTGAGGACTGGCCATGTCTACAGCAGATGAGCTGTTGTGAGGCGGAGCTGACCACACAGAGCGGGATTCATGTTTTTGCCTGCCAAGTCCACCCTTTGGGTGTATTGTTTGTGAAGCTAATTGTGTAGTGCTCTGGTGTGGTCTGAAACCAGCCACCAGGTATGTTGGTACTGGGAACTCTTGGGAGAGGCTCTGATGCATGTACCCAGCTAGGGGTCACCTGGTAGGAGCTACAAAGTGCTCTGTGGTTGGCAGACACCTATGCTGGGCTTGGAGAGGATATACTGTGAATCAAGGTGGCTGCCACTAATGCCAGGCTTGGTCCACTTAGCAAGAGGTATATAGGGCATGCTGAGGCCAGCTGCTGCTTGTTTGGAGTTTGTGGAACTTTCAGAGATTTTAGGAAACTGTATAGCATGAGCTGAAGCAGGATATTTGTGTGGAAAAGCTGCTGAAAGAGGTCCTTGGATTGAGTGTGTGAGTTGGATGGTGCGGGGTCTCAGGGAATCATTGGGATGGGATGAACAGTGCTAGCTAGGTTAATGGAGAGTTCAGATTTGGTGCCTACCTGGGCCTGTAGGCTTGGTTGGGAGAGGGCTCAACAAAGGAACAATACTGCTTGCCAGCACTTCCATCCAGTAAAGAGCTACCCTGACCCCTGCCTCTCCAGCCATCATCCTGAAGCTAGTCAATCTTTTCCTCCCCATATGTCACTGGCACTTTTCGAGCTGCTGCCCCTGCACTGGGTCTCCAAGCAAATGAGTTTGTGAGCTAGTGAGTCTGTGCATGAGCCCTTTAGGATCAGCAGCACCTAGGTCTCTAGCAGCACACTGTCTTTCTCAGGCACAAATCTCACTGATTTTCATATCCAGATGTTATAGGACTTCTCTTCCCAGCACTGGAGCCTTGGGCTAGAAAGCTCAGTGTGGATCTGGGACCTCTTGCTCCTCAGGGGGGACCTGTGCAGTCCAGATACCCTCCTGATTCTTAATGGCCACACATGGGTTTGGGACCTGCCCATTCCATGTCTCTACCCCTCCTATCAGTCTCAGCATGGCTTCTTTATATCCTTAGTTATAGGGCTATAACTGTTCAGCTAATCTTCAAGTGGTTCTCAGTGATGGTCTCTGTAATTCAGTTGTAATTTTGTTGTAGTCATGGGAGGAGGTGAGCACAGCATTTATCTACTCTGCCATCTTGATTGGAAGTTCCTACACTATTTCTGATAGCTAAAAATAGGAAATTAAACACCCATGGATATACAATGAATAAGTAGATTGTATAATCACAAAATAATAATGGGCAATCTATAACTGCACACAATATGGACAAGTCTCATAAATATAACAATGAATGAAAGAAGCCAGACACAGATGAGTCCTGTACTATTCATTTTATATAAAGTACAAAAACAGACAAAACTAACCTGTACTCTCGTAAGTCAGAATGGTGATTAGCCTTTGGGAGGGTGGTAGTATACAGTAGTGAGTGGAAGGGAACATGAGAGAGGTTTATGAGGTACTCAAAATGTTCTTTTT
>NW_017731861.1:2653-3978 GCF_001890085.2 Hipposideros armiger | reverse complement strand
TCAGCAATGAAGTATGTAGCACTTTTTCTAGGATGAGTTTGCAAGCTTAATTGTCAGACCTCAAGTGCCTTTTAGCTGGGTAGTCAGCAACTTTTCAGGCTAGTAAAGCATAAGAACTAAAGTTTATTTAGATTTGAAAAAGTATAAAAATAGAAAAGCGAAATGCTTTAACTCTTGCTAACCCAACTCTCTACGAGAAATAGCAAAACATACACACAAAGTGATATTAATTGATATCAATGGTTTTAAATGTGGGAAGGGGGTGATAATAAAGTTATGAAGAGCTCTGTTTTTCTTAATCTTCCCTGAAAAAGTGGCCAAAGAAAAGATTGGTTCTAATTTAAGGAGTTTAACTTTGTGAATGGCTTGACTTAAATGTTTGTGCTAAAGCTTTCCTCTCAGAAAATTCTGAAGTTGAGACTGTGATTTGGACAAATATTTCTAAAACTAACTGGGTCAAAATTACTGTTTGTAGGTTCCAGATTTCATTTAAATAGGAGTATAATATTTTCATTGGTAAACAGTAAGGCAATTTATTTTGGAAGAATACTTAGGCTGGGTATGAAAAGTAAGAAGGAAAACAAAACATACACTATGAACCCCATCATTTCCAGGCTGACCCATATTTCTCAAGAAAACAGAATTCAAATTGTCTCAAGATCGTTTAACTTCTGTGTTTAAGACATAATTTTATTTAGATGAAGACATTTGTGCTGGATCAGAACCAACTGAGATTGAAAAGGAATAGAGGCTAAAGGCTAAGGAAATAATTACCCCCATTTGGATATCTTTTGAACCTTGGCTTGAGACTTTGGCTTCTGCAACCTCTGAGCTGAAAAGGGAGATGCTGATAAAAGGTGGATCTTTACAGAATTACAATTATAAATAAAATGCTTTTAAATTTAAAGAAATATCACAAAAGGAGTTATGAATTTTTTAAATAGGGTTTGAGAGAGGGGAAATATAATAGATGGCAGCTCACTGAAGGGTAAGTTCACTATTATCAAGAGCTCCAGCACCAGGATGGGAGGAGCCAAGAAGGACTGAGTAGGCAACAAAGAAGCAGGTGACAGGAGCAGGCTTATATTTAAGGGTGACTGGGTACGGGTACAGCAAGGAGCAGAACTCTGTGCCCAATACCTCCATGTCCCCACCCTAAAGAGGGCTCACAGTGCTCATTATACCTAGCCTAATCTGAAAAAAGAAACAAGGGAGAAGAAGGAACTCATATGAGACCCAGCAAAAGAGAAGCTACATTCACTAGCTGGTGTATGTGTGTCTGTGTTATATGTTTGGAGAGGTATATACTTTTTAAAAATCCTACA
>NW_017731861.1:0-1998 GCF_001890085.2 Hipposideros armiger | reverse complement strand
CTCTGCCAAAAATAGAAGGAATGCTTCCAAACTCATCTTATGATGCCAATATTACCCTGATACCAAAACAAGACAGGGACAACACAAAGAAAAGAAAATTACAAGCCAATATCCCTGATAAAGAGAGATGCAAAAATTCTCAACAAAATATTAGCAAACTGAATTCAATAATACAATAAAAGGATGATACACTATAATCAAGTGTGATTTATTCTAGGGATGCAAGGATGGTTCAACATCCACAAATCAATCAATGTGATACACCACATTAATAAAATGAAGGGGGAAAAAATCATACAATTACCTCAATAGATGCAAAAAAAAGCATCTGAAAAAATTCAATATCCATTCATGATATAAACTCTTGACAAAGTGGGTATAGAGGGAACATACCTCAACATAATAAAAGCCATATATGACAAGTCCACAGCTAACATAATACTCAATGGTGAAAAGCTGGAAGTTTCCCCTCTATGATTAGGAACAAGACAGGAATGCCCATTCTCACAATTTTTATTCAACATCATACTAGAAGTCCTAGCTAGAGCAATTAGGCAAGAAAAAGAAATAAAAGGCATTCACAATGGAAATGAAGAAATAAAACTATCACTATTTGCAAATGATATGATAGTATATATAGAAAGTCGTAAAGATTCCACCAAAAAACTGTTAGACTAAACGAATTCAGTAAACTTGCAAGATACAAAATTAATACATAAAAATCTGTTGCATGTCTACGAGGTCTGACAATTAAGTTCATGAACTCATCCTAGAAAAAACGCTACATACCTCATTGCTGAATATCACTACAGTCACCTTCGAAGTACTCCCCTTGGGAAGCTATGCACCAATGCCAGCACCTAGTCTACCCTTCAAAGCAATCTTGGAACTCCTTTTCTGGAATTGTCATATTACCCTTGGTGTCCTGAATGTCATCAAAATGTCTTCCTTTCCATATTTCCTTTATCTTCAGGTAAAGAAAGAAGTCATTGGGGGCTAGAGCAGGTGAGTAGGGAGGTGTTCCAATACAGTTATTTGTTTACTGGCTAAAAACCCCCTCACAGATAGTGCCATTTGAGCTAGCGCCTTGTTGTGATGCAAGAGCCATGAATTGTTGGCAAAAAGTTCAGGTCGTCTAACTTTTTCACCCAGCCTTTTCAGCACTTCCAACTGTTTGTCCAGTTTGTACAAATCCATAATGAATAATCCCTCTGATATCAAAAAAGTTTAGCAACATCGTTGCAACAAGTTCATGAACTTAATTGTCACACCTTGTATACACTAATAGTAAACTATCAGAGAAATTAAGAAAACAATCCCATTTATGACTACATTAAAAATAATAAAATAACTAGGAATAAATTTAACCAAGGAGGTGAAACACCTGTACCCTAAAAATGATAAGACATTAATGAAAGAAACTGAAGAAGATACAAATAAATGGAAAGATATTCCAAGTTCATGAATTAGAAGAATTAATATTATTAAAATCTACAGATTTTAATCTACAATGCAATCCTTACCAAAACTCCAATGGCATGTTTCACAGAAATTAAACAAACAATCCTAAAATTTGTATGGAACGATGAAAAACTGCAAATAGGGAAAACAATCTTGAGAAAGAACAAAGCTGGAGGCATTGCACTCCCTGATTTCAAACTATATTAAAAGCTATAGTAATTAAAACACTATGGTATTAGCATAAAAATAGACACATAGACTAATGGAACAGAATAGAGGCCCTAAAAATAACCCCACAGATATATGGTCAACTAATTTATAACAAAAGAGCCAACATTACATAATAGGGAAAAAACAGTCTCTTCAATAAACGGTATTCGGAAAACTGGGCAGTCAAATACAAAAGAATAAAACTGGATCACTATCTTATACCATACACAAAACTCAACTCAAAATGGGTTAAAGACTTAACATAAGACCTGAAACCATAAAACTCCTGAAAGAAATCATAGATGGTAAGCTCCTTGACATAAATCT
>NW_017736206.1:0-1456 GCF_001890085.2 Hipposideros armiger | reverse complement strand
GTTGTGGAGGGCGCCAGTTGCCATCTGGCTTCCCGTCGGCAGCTCGTGGCCTCTAAGCTCAAGGTGCTGTGTTCAATCTTAGTTGCAGGTGGGCATAGCCACCATCCCACGTGGGAGTCAAATCAGCAGCCTTGTTAAGAGCGCATGCTCTATCCACCGAGCCATGTGGGCAGCAGCTAAGCTCAAGGTGTCGAGTTCAGTCTTAGTTGCAGGCAGGTGTAGCCCACTATTAAACAGGCAATCTTGTTGTTACACCAGCTGAGCTGTCCTGCCACCTGTTGGCAACTCAGCAACAGCTCAGCTTGGGTGCAACATCACTGACCCATGTGAGAATCAAACTGGCCGCCCTGTTGCTCAGAGCTCACACTCTTAGGCCAACTCTTAACCAACTGAGTCACTCCGCCACCCAACAACTTGATTTTTTGTTTGTATTATTGATCCTATCATTTCTCCAAGCACCTCACCTTGCTTGCATCAAACTTTCCCAGGAATTTATTAAAATAGACAATGCTTAGAAACCCTCACAGACTCCCTGAAGAATCTCTGAGGGTGACACAGATAAATGTTCTTTTTAAAAATATATTGCTTTAACAGCAATGAGATACCACTACACACTCATTAGAATGGGTGAAATCCAGAACACCGAAAACACCGAATGCTGGCGAGCATGTGGAATTACCAGAATTCCCGTTCATTTGAAGACAGTTTGGTGATTTCTCACAAAACTAAAAATACCCTTACCATACAATCCAGCAATTGTGCTCCTTGGTATTTACCCAAAGAAATTTAGAACTTATGTCCACACAAAAATCTGCATATGGATGCTTATAGCAGTTTTCTTAATAATTGCCAAAATGTGGAAGCAACCAAGATGTCCTTCAGTAGGTGAATGGATAAAAAAGTGGTACATCCAGACAATGAAATATTACTGGCATATTATTCAGCACTAAAAATAAAATAAAATTTGATTAATTAAATTGATTAAATGAGCTATCAAGCCATGAAGAGATATGGAGGAAATGTAAATGCATATTACCACAATAATTGAAAGAAACCAGTCTGAAAAAGCTATATACTGTATGATTCCAACTATATGACATTCTGGAAAAGGCAAAACCATGGAGATGGTAAAAAGATCAATGGTTGCCAGGGGTGGAAAGGGAGAGAGCAATGAAGAGGCAAAGCACAGAGGATGTTTAGGGCAGCGACAATATTCTCTGGATACGTGTTATCATACATTTGTCCAAACCCACAGAACGTACACCAAGAGTGAACCATATGTAGACCAGGGGTGTCAAACTGGCGGCCCGCGGGCCACATGCGGCCCCCGAGGTAATTTTTTGTATACTCGTCTTCAGTAGTTAAAGGGTTAACGAGGGAATTGTGTGTACGGTATTGCCTCGATCTCCCCTAAGCGCAATTTTCTTCATAACAATTTTTTCTATTTTCATTTTAT
>NW_017736205.1:0-1456 GCF_001890085.2 Hipposideros armiger | reverse complement strand
TTTTTTTTTGTAAATGCATCACACATCACGTTTCCTCACAGGAAACAAAATGCGTACAACGTTTCCTGGCAGCACCTGGACTGCAATTCATTTTCCAAGCCCTCGGATTCCAGATCAATTTGCTTTAACTGGCTACGTGGCCCCTGATGTGAAATCTGACTGAAAAGTGGCTGCCGCGCTGTGCCGGCCTGGTCGCCCCAGTCGCCCCGATACTGTTTCCGCCTGCCCAAATGGCTGGTCTTGCGGGCCGCCCAGCGACAGCAGGGGAGTGGGGACAGCACTGGGGACACTCCAGTGCCCCATGTGTCAGTGCGAGAGCAGAGCTGCACAAATGCACACGCTTAATGCCGTGTTTGTGATATAAACGCATGCTTCTCGTGCCGGGCTCACTGGCTGCACACCAGCCTTCGGGTGAGTATGTTTTCTGTTATGAAAACCCTACACCTTCATCGCTTTTGGCCTGAAGCTCTTCCCTGTGGCTCTGAAGAGCAGAGGCCTAGACAACTGGCGCTGTTGCGACACCGTGTGCCTGCGAAGCCACTGGGCAGACCCCGCACTCCCCACCTGGTCTTGGGTGGTGCTGAGCAGACAGCCTTCCAAGAGGGGCTTCCGCTCTCATGTTGCCTGGGACAAGTCAGCCTCCACACACGTCCCGGGGCAGCCGCCTCTGAGTCAGGGCCCTGAGGCAGCACAGCTCAGGCGGCACAGCTCAGGCGGCACAGCTCAGGGCCCACAGCTCAGGCTGCACAGCTCAGGGCCCACAGCTCAGGCGGCCTCCAGGACAACCCGCCCCCCGACGTGGCCTGGGCCCCTACAGTCACCAGCACCTGTGAGCACAGGGACCCCACAGCCTCCCACCCACTACAATACAAAAGCTGACTTGCTCAAATCCAGGCGGAAGCACATTCTAGCTTCTGTGGTTTGGGTAAGTAACTCGAGCCTTAGTTTCCCCATCTGTGAATGGGGACGTTTTAAAAATGAAGTGAGAAAAACCCCCAGGAAGCCTCTTAGTAGCATGTGTGGCACAAACGCCCCCTCCGCCCGTTTCCTTCCTGGCCTGACTCCTCCGTGGGGAGGCACAGAGGTCTTGGAAGACACAGGAGGCACCTGGCCCGAGTGTGGCCTAGGACGCACCAGCCTGCCGGTGGGGGGTGGGGGACCCCCCACACACACACACACACAGGAGTGGGCGGGGCCTGAGGACGAGGTCGTTCACTTGCTGACTCCTGTGACCTGCCTGAGCCTCCGTCTGGGGGGGCTCAGTACCTGCCCCTCCTGCTCCCCGCCCTGCGCTGCTGGGTGCCCCCAAAAGGGCCTGGGGACTGCCAGCGCCCCCGAGCCAGCACGCACCGCGCCTCCCAGGCCCACTAACTGTCTCTGTGTAGAGACGCCCGCTGCTCGGACGCGAGCTGAGTGTGAGCGCGGCTTCCCGGTCCCGCCTGCAGCGCCACGCTGC
>NW_017736204.1:0-1401 GCF_001890085.2 Hipposideros armiger | reverse complement strand
ACCTAAGGGATTGGAATACAGAATAGGAAACTGAGATGGAGAAGAGTAAAAAAAAATAAGAGCAGGAATCTGGGTACCCAGAAAAGTTAGGGGTGTGAGCCAAGTGAATAATAAGGGAAGGCTTGATGAAAAGAACTTTGCCCCTGTCAATATGACTTAGCACTGGCTCTGCCCCAAGTCTGGGAAATGGAGGGGGATGGGATGTGCCCTTATCACACCCTAGTGACACGGCAGGCAGCTTGGGTCTCAGACATTAGCACTGGTTCTTCATTTCAACTAAATAAGAAATTTTCCACCGCTGTCATTTGCTCTGATCTGCACTGAGGCTAGAGAGGACACAGATAGAGGATGGGCAATGCTTAAGGGACCGTCATCTTATTGGGAACGTGAGGTGTATGCAAGAAGTAAATAGCAGGTAAATGCCAGATTGGCAGCTCCAGGAAATAAACACCAGACAAGTTCAAGAGAGAAGTAGCCCACGGAGCTGTGACCAGGAAGGCTTTTTGAAGGAGGTGGGACCGTTCCTGGACCACACAGAAAATGTCGGAGTGGACAGACACGGGGAGGAAGAGAGACACACGTGGTAGAGTTCTCTGAGAAAATAAAAAAGTAGAGATGAGAGAGAAACAACTATAATCATCTCAGACTTTTTAAACTCTTTGACAAAGTTCTCCAAGAAAGTCTCTTTAAAGGAGTAAGTCACCATGGAGTTAAAAAAGGAATAGTGCCTCTTTTATCAAGGTTAGCAAATGGCTTAGATACAGAAAACAAAAAGTACAAGCAAATTTTGGCTTCTCTAGATGATGCCCTGTTAAAATTCCCTCGTCAAGAGTCTACACAATGAATGGATGAACCAAATGTGATCTACACAGACATTGGAATATTATTCAGCTTTAGAAAGGAAGAAAATTCTGACACATGCTATAATATGGATGAACAATGAAGACATTATGCCGAGTGAAATAAGCCAGACACAAAAGGGCAGGTATTGTATGATTCCACTTATATAAGGTACCTAGAATAGTCCCATATATAGAGAAAGAGAGTAGGGAGGTAATTTCCAGGGACGAGGGTGATAGGAAAATGGGGAGTTTGTATTTAGTAAGTATAGAGTTTCAGTTTGGGGTGATGAAAAAGTTCCGGGGATGGGTGGTGGTGATGGTTGCACAACAATGTGAATGTACTTAATGCCACTGAACTCTACACTTAAAAAACCGTGAAGATAGTAAATTTTATGTTATATGTATTTCACCACAATTGAGAAAGAGCAATATATGTAGAATGATCCAGTTTATATATTAAAAAGTAAATATTAAAAAAGAGTTAACATGCTGAATGTTATGTATACATTACCACCACCACCACCATAACAAAAGAATCTATGCCAAGATTGATCAGAAT
>NW_017736203.1:3873-5307 GCF_001890085.2 Hipposideros armiger | reverse complement strand
ATATATATATTTCCATACCTAATGTATGTATTTTTCCTATACCTAATGTATATGTCTTTTCCTGTTTTTCTCATCCTTTGATTGTGTTAGTGGGCATCTAAATGGGGTTTTAATTAAACCCCATACTGAATTGATCCTTCATGAGTATTTTAAAGAAAAGTTGGAAGATAAAGTAGGCATCAATTCTATCTGCATTTTAAACTTGAATGTCATCACTTGAGATATAATTTTTCATTGATGTTCATTTTTTTCAATCCCCTATATTTATTATTCATTTAGTTTTACAAAACAACATAATGATTAGACATTTACACCCCTCACAAAGTGATAACACTCCCCACAAGTCTCCTACCCCTCTGACATCATACATATCTCTTTCAATACTATTGACTACATTCCCAATGCTGTATTTTATATCACATGACTCTGTGTCTATATCATCTATATCTATATGTCTATGTCTATAAATATATCTATATCTATATCACCTATAGATATAGACAGATAGATAGATATTTAATTATAGTTGACATTCAATATCATTTTATATTAGTTTCAGGTATACAGTGCAATGGTTAGGCATTTATGTAATCTATGAAGTGGTCACCCTGATAAGTTCAGTACCCATCTGACACCCTACACAGTCTTTACAATATTATTGATTATATTCCCCATACTGTATTTCACATCCCCTATGACTATTTTGTGACTACCAATTTGTACTTCACCCTTCTCACTCATCCCCCATTCCATTATCTAACTTTAAAGATTGTTTTCTTCTCTTTATGCCAGTAATTCATTGCCACATATGGACCTTTCAGTGATGAACAAGAAAATACCCTTTCCCTTAAGGAGCATATGTACTTAGAGAGGAAATGGTTAAGAAAAATAGGCTATTAAAACTTGGTATGATTAGCTTTAGGTTAGAAGTAAGTGCAAGATGAGAACTTACGGAGTGATCTCTTGCCTGGTCTACAGGAGATGGGAAAGTCTTGAAGGAGTTGCATTTACCTTAAAACTGAAGGATCAGCATTTGACAAATGAGGAGAAATAGCATTTCAAGTGAGATTTATTAAAATCTGTAAAAGAGAGTCCTGCATGGTTAGAGTAAGACTACGAGAGCAAAATGATTTCTTTTTTTTTTTTTTGGTATTGAGTTGTATGAGTTTTTTATCAATTTTGGATATTAATCCCTTGTCAGATTTATCATTGGCTCATTGGCAAATATCTTCTCCCACTCGGTAGAATATCTTTTTGTTTTATTGATGGTTTCCTTTGCAGTGAAAAAACGTTTTAGTTTGATGTAGTCTCACATTTACCTTTTCTTTTCCTTCCCTTGCCTGAAGAGATATATCAGTAAAAATATTACTAAGGGTAATATCTCAAATTTACTCCCAATATTTTCTTCTAAGAGTTTTATGGTTTCCTTGCTTA
>NW_017736203.1:0-1407 GCF_001890085.2 Hipposideros armiger | reverse complement strand
TTATATTCACCCAAAGTCCATAGTTTGCCTTAGGGTTCACCCAAAGTCCATAATTTGCCTTAGGGTTCACCCTTGGTGTTGTATATTCTGTAGTTTTTAACAAATTTAGAATATATATATATATATATATATATATATATATATTCCCATCCATCATTATATTATCATACAGAGTGTTTTCTGTGCCTTAAGAAGCCTCTGTGCTCTACTTATTCATCCTGCCTCCCACCCCAATGCTGGGTAAACAATGATATTTTTGCTGTCTCCATCATTTGCATAGTCCAGATTTTCATATAGTTGGAATCATACAGTATGTAGCCTTTGTCACATTGGCTTCTTTCACTTAGCAATATGCATTGAAGTTTACTCCATATCTTTTCCTGGCATGTTAGCTCATGTTTTTTAATCACTGAATAGCATTCCATTGCCTGGATGCAATACAGTTTATTTATCCATTCGTCTACTAAAGGACATTTTGGTTGCTTCCAAGCTTTGGCAATTATTTAGCAATTAGAGCTGCTATACACTTCCATGTCCAGGTTTCTGTGTGGACATAAGTTTTCAACCCTTTTGAGTAAATACTGAAGGGAACAATTACTGAATTGTATAGTAAGAGTATGTTTAATTTTGTAAGAAACTGCTAAACTTTCTACAAAAAGTGGTTGTACCATTTTGCATTCCCACAAGCATGATAGTCCCTGTTGCCCCATGTTCCCACCATCATTTGTTATTGTGAGTGTTCTGGGTTTTGGCTAGTCTACTCTGTACTGGTATTTTGTTGTTTTAATGTACATTTCTCCAATGTCATAGGATGTAGAGCATCCCTTCATAAGCTTCTCTGTATATCTTGGTGAGGTGTCTGTTAAGGTCTTTGACCTGTTTCTTAATTGTTTTTTTTTTTTTTCTATTATTGAGCTTTAAGAGTTCTTCAGATATTTTTGGACAACTGTTCTTATCAGATATGTCTTTTGCAACATTTTCTACCAGTATATGGTTTGTCTTCTAATTCTCTTGATAATCGTCTTTCACAGAGCAGAAGTTTTTAATTTTAATAAAGTTCAGATTATCAATTATTTATTTTATGGATTGTGTCTTTGTTGTTTTATCTAAAAAAGGCATCACCATACCCAGGTGACCATAAAAAAGGTCATCCCCTATGTTATCTTCTAGGAGTTTTATAGTTTTGCATTTTACATTTTGGTCTGTAATTCATTCTGAGCAATTTCTTGTGAAGGGCATTAGGTGTGTTTCTAGATTCTATTCTTATTCTTATTATCATTTTTATTATTATATATGAGTGTCCAGTTGTTTCAGCACCATTTGTTGAAGAGACTATATTTGTTCCATTGTATTGCTCCTTGTCAAAAGTTAGTTGACTATATTTATAGGGATAATTTCTGGGCTCTC
>NW_017736202.1:0-1458 GCF_001890085.2 Hipposideros armiger | reverse complement strand
TCCAAACAGGGATTTCCTGGCCCTGGATTGGGTTATTTAGAGAGTTTGGGATCTCTGCAGGGGAACGGAGTTCCCCAGCACTTCATCATGAGTCACATTCCCATGTCAGGCATCACTCCACCGAGCCTTCCCGCTGCGTTGGGATGATCAGGAGAGCAGTGCTGAGCCTCTGAGAGCCTCTGCGCAGCGGCTGGAGCCTGACCTCCGCCCCAGGTTATAGGATCCTGTCTGAGGGAGCCGAGATGCCACTGTTGGCCTCAGATTATCCGCCCTCTTTGAGCAGAGAACTTCTGACAATACCAAGGGTGGACCTCACAGACAAAATCCTCCTGTGAGTTTTTCAAAGAAGGAAGCATTGAAAACATTTGGATATCATAAAATTGGATAAAAGAAGGAACACAAAGTTCTAGCAATGAACATCGTCATATTATTCTGGGAGGATGAGTGTCTGAGTTTCCTGGGGAGAGAACTGACAGAGATGATTCTCTTCTTTTTCTCAGCATCACGGCAGAGCCAAGAGGAGACGGAAGGGTGGGACACGGAAAGGTAAGGCTCTGCCTGCTGCACCTGAGCTCTCCAAGGGGGAGAGCTTTCTGTGAGAGCTTTCTGAGCGCTCTGTCCTTCCCATGAGGTCCCAGGTCCATGGTCTCGGAGGGTATTAGTCGGTAGATAGAGTCCCTCTCAGAAAACGGAACATTCACAGAAGAGGCTCATGGGAAGGCAGTCAGACCCTGAGACACTGATCAGGTCCCCTGCTTGGCCATCCCTGGGCATGAGCAGCGATGGACCTGAGCAATGGACATTGCCCAATAGAGGCAGAGACTCAGAACTTCTGTCCTCTGACCTTGGGCGAGTACTCTGACTTCCTGCATGAGCAGATATTCATCTCGGAGGTAACCACTGACCTCTCTGTTTCACAGAGTGGCTTTGAGCATCAAATGAGATGATGTCTATGAAAATACTTTAGAAATGAAGCAACAGACACACGGGAACCTCGTTAATATTATCATTGATGATTTGACCTCATCGAGTGATTCTTATGGCTTTCACAGTCTAATATCACAAGGTCTCCCTTAAAGGGACTCCTGTATAAAACCTATGCTTCTACTTCATCCCACATAACTCACTCTCCTGGCTTCCCAGTGTGTAGGTATGCGGATCACCAGAGGGAAGAAGAGGAGAAAAAGAGGCTGATTTCTATCCTGAAAAGGTGACTAGTCTTTGCCCCACTTCCCTGATCCCTCTTTAGCGTGTTCCATGCAATTCCGGGGATTCAGCGCAGCCTTCCATAGTCATGGGGCGGAGTAACCATAGAACGGGGATGTGAATGAAGGCCTGGGGCGAGTGCTACGTGTGTACCGTGAAGTCATGGATGTGGAGCCTCGGGAAGGGCAGCAGGTTGCAGGTGGCCCCACCCCCACAGGGTCACGAGGTCCTCCTTTCTTTGTGCTGGTCCTG
>NW_017736201.1:0-1427 GCF_001890085.2 Hipposideros armiger | reverse complement strand
ACTTGGATGGGTCTCCAAGAAATCATCCCTCTTTATACATATGGGAAAACCAGTGCCCAGAGAAGAGGAAAGACCTGCCCAGGATGGTACAGATCAGGGACCACCTTCCCTGCTCCCCCTGGTCCTCCCCATCCCCCTGCATGGCTCCTCCCCCTGCACCAGCTGCCTCAGCAGGGAACAAGAGAACCCTGGAAAGTGGAAGCCCAACGATAGGGGTCTGCTGGGACCAACTCTGTGCCAAGGGGACTGACTGCCTTTGACTAAGAACACTGTGTGGCGCCCTTCCCCCACTCCCCCATCTGCATGTCCAGCCCAGAGCTGTGGAGGCCAGAGTGGGCAGCTGTGCAACTCACTTCCCGCCCAACTCAGAGTAACAGATACGGCTGCCATTTTTAACGAGCAGCTACTGTGTGCCAGGCACTGTGCTCAGTAAGCACCATGATTCTCTGATATCCCTTCTAATATCCCTGTTTTATAAATGATCAGTGATCAGAATGAGGATCAGAGAGGTGAATCAACAGGACTGAGAACACACAGCCAGAAAGGGAGTGCTGGGGGCAGGACAGGAGAGAAAAGTGCTTGATCTAGAGGGCATCTTGGAAATCTCTCCCTCATTCCCTGGGCTACAAACCCAGGTCTGTCTGTTTCTGTTCCCCTGGGGCTCTCAGACCAGACTGGCCGGGGGCTGCCTGGGGCATGCTCAGGTTTGTCCATTCAGCTGACAGCTCAGAGGTTCTAGATTCTAGAAGGAAAGGTGAGCTGGAAGATAGGCTTGCCCATCCCGAGGAAGTTTAGCATCTCTCCTGGTCTGCAGACCCACCACCCCTCCACCCCCCGCCTTGTGGGCCCCAGCATATGCCTCTGCCCCAAGGCCACCTAACATCAAAGAGAATGCCATGGGCCTTGGGGTCATCAGATCTGGGATTGAATCCCTTCTCTTGGGCCTCTGTTTCTTTGTCTGTAAAATGGGGATAGCTCCCTAGCTGGGTTGCTGGAAAGAAGTTGTAAAAAGGACCTCACACAGGTAACAAATGGTGTTCCCAGCTCTCTGAACTCTGCGCCTCCTGGGAGTGCTCAGGGAGAAGCTTTTCCTCAGAAGGAAACAGGAGATGCAGGCACAGCGCCTTCTGGAATATGGCAAGGCTCTTTGGTGCTGAACCCTGTCTGTGTACCAGCCCTTCTTTAATTAGCTTTCAACTAAAAATAGCCCTCCCAGGCTGCACACCTACCTCCCGCCTGGCACAGGGGCATGCCTGAGCCACCCACATCTGGGGGTGGGGGCAGGGGTGAGTAGAGCCAGTCTGTGACAGAACCTGTGACACATGTGGGTGCACAGAGAAGGGGGCTTTATTGAAAGAGATACAGAACGGGATGAGGGTTCCTGCCATCAGCCAAACCATGGCCTCCATCACCCCACACTGTCCTTG
>NW_017736200.1:0-1458 GCF_001890085.2 Hipposideros armiger | reverse complement strand
CCACCTGCAAAGTGGAAATAAGAGCTTTGCCTCAGGGGGTTTTTAGAGGATTGAGTTAATTGTGCTTCTAGAACAGTGCTCACTCGGCACAGTTATTAGTGCTGAGTTTAATTTAGGCCATGGAAACTGAGGCAGGCGGGGGCAGAGCTGGGAACCCAGGTCTCCTGGCCTCCGGACTTCAGAGCCCGGCCCTGGAGGGCCACACGTTGGGGCGAATTTCTAAGGCAAGGAAACCTTGGCGGATTCCACTCCCCCCCAACCCCAACCCCAACCCCCGCCCAAAGGCGCTCCCATCTTCTGAGAGGATCCGGCTGGCTTGTCTCCTTAGGGCCGGCAGGGGAGGGTGGGGCGGGGGGAGAAGAAAGGCTTGAAACTGTATCCTGTCGGCTTGGGGTCAGGGGATCAGACCCCACGTTTTCTCCACCGTCAGAACCCCGGTAGGATTTTCTTGAAGTTAAGTTTCATATCATATGGCTGAACATTTGGAACTTTTTAAACGGAAATTGTAGAAAAAATGAAAAGTATTTTAGTCTCGGAACACAATACCTTCCTGGCAGGGAGCCACGGGAGAAAGCTGACGCTGGAGAAAAAATGGTCATAATTGTCAATCTGGATTAATCCGGGTGTTCTTCCGCGTAACCCCGTGCCGGGCTGAGCTGGCTAATGAGGGCACAGAGACACTCTGTAACTGTACCTGGGCTCGCTCTCACACATCAGCTAATTTTCTGATCACATTTCCTTAATTATGAGCTCGGTTTAATGGAGCCCCGGATGAGACTGCGCCGTAAGCAAAAGGGGAGTGTCCTGGGTAGAGTGTGCCAGGGGTTTGCGGCAGAAACGTCACAGCGCATCGTCAGTGGCTTAGTGGGTGATAGGTCGAAAGACACATGGGCAGCCCCTGGGGGGATTCGATCAGAGGCGGGGGTGGGGTGGGGGCTGAGGCAGCACAGTCATGGTTAATGAGAGTCCTTTGGCAGCTGGCTTAGGTACGGCTCAGACCCTCTGCCAGGGAGACCATCTGTGTCCCCCTTTCACAGGCCCTGACACTGAGGCGCAGAGACAGGATGAGCCGGCTCTTTTGGATGGAGTGGCTGCCGCCCAGCCCCAGGTGTGTTGTGTGTGCCTCCCTGACCCACGCTTGCAGGACGGGAGATGCCTTCCGGCCCTGCCTGCTGGCTGGGTGATGGGACAAGAAAGGGCCATTGCCAGCCTGGAAAACCAGGAGGGTTTGCACAGAGCCGGTAGGAGCCCCCCCACCCCCACCCCTTGAGCACTGGCTGGGGCCCGTGGGGCCTGCTCTGGCTGTGACGGGTGGCCTGCCTTGCTGTGTGGGCCAGTGCCTTACCTGTGATTGGGGGGAGTCGGCAGAGGGGACACCTGCAGCCCTGCCAGTTTGCGCACCTTCTCCATGCCTAGGGGGATGGGCTCTGTCTGCAGAGCTCAGGGCGAGGGCAGCTG
>NW_017736199.1:0-1458 GCF_001890085.2 Hipposideros armiger | reverse complement strand
AAACGATTGGAGGCGAGGCATAAGGAAAAAATGGAGTTAGTGTTTAGCATGCGCCTCTTCGAGTAGATACTGTCTGGGAAATTTATGTACAGTGTAGTTTTAATCTGCTCCATATCCTATAATAACAGTTACGGTTATTCCCATTTTACAGGTGAGAACACTGAGGCTAGAGAAATGAGGGAGGTTGCGAAAGGTTTTGAAGCTTCAATGTAACAGAACCGGGATTAAACCCAGATTGACTGAATCCCTGCCAGAGGGGATAAAGAAATCACATGAAAGTAAGGCTTATTTTTAACATAGAACCGTGACTATTGGAACTTGCAAGGAATGGATTTCATGTGGAAAGTAATGATGAAGCCTCTAAGAGATGAAATGTGTATATATGTGTGTGTGTGTGTGTGTGTGTGTGTGTGTGTGTGTATATATATATGTATATATATATATATATATATATATATTTGCATTAAAATAACTTTTATTTTTTATTAAATTTATTGTGGTGACATTGGTTAATAAACAATATAGATTTCAAGTGTCTAATTCTATAATACATCATCTCTATATTGCATTGCGTGTTCAACGCCCTAAGTCAAATGTATATTCTTATCATCTAAATAGTCATAGTCTAAATGGTAAAAGATAAACCTAGAGATTGTGGCAGATGATATGCAACAGAAAGAAAGAAGTTTGTGTTCCTTAAAATCGAGGACTTTGATATTTGCTGAGTGTATATTGGCCTCTTGTTATACTATTTGTATAACCTTGGGCAAATTACCATGTGTGTCTCAGTTTCCCATCTGTGTAAAGAATGCTATTTAATTTAGTGATTATGAGGATTATGTAAATTGATATACAGAAAGCATTTAGAACAATGACTGGCCAATAGGAAGCCTTACATATTACCTATTGTTATAACATGAAGATACAGCAAGGGCATATCATAAAATATTATTTTAATTTTTTGCAAAGTTAATACAGTGAAACTACTTCAGAAATACGTACAAAGACAATTTCAACTTTTATAGATGAGTAAATTAGGGACTTGAAGACTCATAGTATCCTCTAGGCCCGTTTTAAACGATGAAACAAACAACTTAAACTTCTAGGTATTATTCTTGACTGTCTTAGCAATCTTACCAATAAATTAAAACATAGTAAAAGCCCCACTTTCTCCCTCAGTACTCCCGTGGCTATCATTCAAAGCTGGGTTAGCACCCTTTTCCTTGGACATTTATCAAAACTTCCTTATTTTTTTATTTATTTATTTATTTTTAAGATTTTTATTGGGGAATTGGGGGGATGGGAACAGTGCTGGGGAATTTGGGGGAAGGGGAACAGACAAGTTGCTGTCGTTTTGTTCTTCAGTCTGGTTGTGGAAGACGTTGCTTCACTGGCCCAAGTTGGCACCATCATTGCGCTCTTCCTGGGTGAGGCAGATCAGTCGCCGGCTTCTGGACG
>NW_017736198.1:0-1458 GCF_001890085.2 Hipposideros armiger | reverse complement strand
CAGGCTTGGAAAGAAAGGAGAGATCTCACATCTGAAGGTCAAGCCATTTTATCTCATTATCTCTCAGGGCTTTGTTTAATCTCAGGAGGCTTTCGGTGCAAATTGAGTGGCTAGGTCACAGGCCTGAGGGATTAGCATTAGACTTCTGAAGTACTTGACTAATTTTTAAAGAAGCTTCTGGGGTTCCAGCAATATTTGCTAGGTCAGTGTGATGACCCCTCTGTTTAAATGTTGCAAGTGAACACAGAACACCAAAAGAGGATCCCCCAGGCTTCCAGTAGTTCTTGATGTCAGGTTCCTTAGTGGCTTAAGGTCAGATCACACTCAGAGAGCAGGAACATGGGCAAGTGAGCAGGGCCACATGAAGCCTATAAATTAGACATGAGAATAAATGACAGTACATGGTGCCTTGGGTAAAACATGGGGCCAATCTCCAAAAAACTAAAGCTGGTGGTATAGTCCCGGAAATGGAAATGAGTGGATTATCCAAGAGTATGCAGTGCCTGCGAGCAACTGGTGAGCCCATGGCCTATCCAAAGAGGACAGCCTATTGTTGCTGTGGGAGAGCCAGAGCTCTCGTTTTTCAACAGAGGCTAGAAATCTGGATTTTTTTTTTTAAATATAAAATTTTTAAATAATGTAATGTTGGCATGGTGCGGGTTGCCATTTTGCATCCTCTGAAATTATACTTGCCTTTTGAGAATGAAAATAGGAAATGCCAGAGAAATGGAATTTTGTATAATGACCTATAACAATAACCATGAGACCATGAATACAACAAATTCAATCAAGCTGACCTTGGTCTGTAATGTCAGGGAGGCAGAACTGTGTGTATGGTTTCCATTAAAGTAATTACATGGGTTTGGTTTTGAGAAATAATGTGGTAACAGATAAAGATAATCTGCATGGCACTTTCAAAGGGGTCCAGAATGACACACATTTCACCAGAGGCTGTGAACACCTTTCCAAATAGCTAGTCAGTCTTCCCGAAGCCACCTTTCACAGACTCCATCCCCTTGCTATTTTCACCTGAATTGCAATAGACGCTGGTACCAAGAACCCAGCACTGAGCCAGGCCTATAGTTTAGACTAGTCTGGGTTCTGCAGATAAGCCATCAACACCTGACTAGAGTGGGGCGTAAGGGGACAGAGAGAGCAAGCAGCAGCCTCTGACAGAGGAGAGAAGCCAACACATGCAGAACTGCCCACAATGCTATCCACTGTGTTACCCCACTGGGGTTGAGTCTGGGTATTGCCTAATACTAGGGAGCAGTGGATCATGTTACCCTCGAAAACAGTTACTTTCCAGGTTATAGCATTATTATAGGAAAATCTGAAAACTAGAGGAAAAAAGGAACAATTTGTAATCATAACATGAAATAGAGATGAAGAGACATTTCACAGAAAAAAAGACCAGCCAGTAAAATGTTGTCATGTGGGAAATTACTCTGATTCAAC
>NW_017736197.1:0-1458 GCF_001890085.2 Hipposideros armiger | reverse complement strand
CCTTTCCACTATTTTATCATAGAATTTTATTTGCACTCACTTCTTTTTAAATAGCATGAGTAAGAGTATTTAGGAGGTTGGCAGTCACAAAACATGAGATCATGCTCTTACATTGCCTACTGCATAAGTTCCCCTCTTCTGTCCGAACTTCTGAGTTTGTCCTCTTGGGAACAGCCTCCAAATACTTTGCTAACAAAGCTGGTGTATAAATACTCCAGTGCCTCCATCCTTCTGGAACAAGTGTTGAGACAGGCATCCTGCTCTTGCTCCCTGAGAGGTGAAGCCAGAGAGTTGAAGCACCAGGAGCACAACATAATGGCTGGTTTAATAATTCATCCATTATTGACCTTTTCCCTATCCCTTCTCTCTACTCCACTCCCCAACAGTGCTCCAGAATCTCCCAAATAAATGATTTGAACTCACTTTGTTATCTCATAATCTGCTTTAAAAAGAACCTAAATGAAAACAGATGGGACAACTGGAACCAATGTTGCTTTGAGAACTATGATTTTAAGAGATTAATTTTATTCCTTGGGCTGGGATTTCTTCAGGTGAATTTGAATGTATATAAAGATTGAAGCAGAACTGCTTTAGTGCAAGCATTAAAAAAAATGAGATTCATTTATTCTTTGTTTCTTTTTTCAATGTTATATCTCGTTTTGTTCTTTTTTTTAAATTCAAGTTTATTGGGGTGACAATTGTTAGTAAATTTACATAGGTTTCAGGGGTACAATTCTGTAATACATCATCTATATATCCCATTGTGTGTTCACCAACCAGAGTTAGTTTTCCTTCCATCATCATATATTTGATATCTTTTACCCTCATCTACCACACCCCTCACCACCACCCTCTGGTAACCACTAAACTATTGTCTGTGTCTGAGTTTTTGTTTCTTCATTTGTTTGTCCTGTTCCTTTGTTGTTTTCAATTTTATATACCACATATCAGTGAAATCATATGGTTCTCGACTTTTTCTGTCTGACTTATTTCTCTTAGCATAATAATGTCAAGAACCATCCATGTTCTAGCAAATGGCACTATTTCATCTTTTCTTATGGCAGAATAGTATTCCATTGTGTATATATACCACATTTTCTTAATCTAATCATCTATCGATGAACACTTTGGTTGTTTCCATGTCTTGGCCACCGTAAAGAAAACTGCAATGAACATGGAGACATATACATCTTAACGGATAAATGCTTTTAGACTTTTTGTGTAGATATCCAGGAGAGGGATTGTTGGGTCATATGGTAATTCTAGTCTTAATTTTTTGAGGAATCCCCACACTGCCTTCCGTAGCGGTTGCACCAATCTGCATTCTCACTAACAGTGTATGAAAGTTCTTTTTTCTCCATAGCCTTTCCAACGCTTGTTATTATTTGTCTTGTTGATGATAAGCATTCTAACTGGTGTGAGGTAATATCTCATTGTGGTTTTCATTTGCATTTCTCT
>NW_017731860.1:1163819-1164935 GCF_001890085.2 Hipposideros armiger | reverse complement strand
CTTAGGCCTAAAGGTGGGGAAGAGATGGAATGGTTATCAGGAGCCTGAGACAGAAAGAGCAGTGTGGAGAGTCTGACCTGACAGGAGCTATCATTAGCCATCTTTCAGTGAACTCGGTAAGGAGGGAGCCAGGGAAACAGATTCCCCAAATTCATTCTCTTCCCTTTGTTCTCCTGCTGGTAATTTTCTGTCCTGTAACTTTAGTGAATTTGTTAGTTTTAACGGTTGTCTGTGTGTGTGTGTGTGTGTGTGTGTGTGTGCGCGCGTGTGTGTGTGTGTTAGTCTTTAGAGTTTTCCATTTAGAAGGTCGTGCCATCTACAAACAGATTATTTCATTTCTCCATTTCCAATTTGGATGCCTCTTATTTATTTTTTTTCTTCCCTAATTTCTCTAGCTAGAAGTTCCAGTGGTGTGTTTAATTGAAGTATTCAGAGCAGACATCCTTGCCTTTTTCCTCATCTTAAAAGAAAAGCTTTCAATTTTTCACTGTTGACTATGACATTAGCTTGTGGGCTTGTCATATATTGCCTTTATGATGTTGAGGCAAATTCCTTTTATACCTAGTGTTTATCATGAAAGGGTATTGAATTTTGTCAAATTTTGAGGGGTTCTTTTTTTCCATCTATTGCAATGATTGCATGAGTTCTCTCCTTCATTCTGTTAATACGTGGTATCACTTTGATTGATTTTCTATGTTGAACCATCCTTGCATCCCAGGGACAAATTCCAGATGGTCATGGTGTATTATAATTTTAAGGTGCTACCGATCTTGGGTTACTCGTTTGGGGAGGCTTTTTTGGTGTTTTTTTAACATTATTTTTGTTTTAATTTCAGATAGTCCCTGAGAAACATCAATGTTGCCAAAATATGGATACATGGGGTTAAATCGCCCAAGTGTAATATTTTTTAAAATTATTTTTATTATGAAATACACATTTTTTAGAATTAGTTTCAGCTGTACAACACAGTGCAATAGTTATACTTTTTACTCCTCGAAGTGACAACCCCCGTCCCCCATTCCCCCATTCTGCCACCCTACTTCCCCCTAATATCATATATATCTATTACAAATCCCTTGACTCCACTCCTACACTATACTCCACGTCCCGTGACTA
>NW_017731860.1:1152917-1158244 GCF_001890085.2 Hipposideros armiger | reverse complement strand
GAACCGGGGCCCTCTGGTGTCCCAAGCCAGCTCTTAACCACTGCGCCACTCAGCCGGCCCAAGAACTGCTACTTTCTTATAAATACATATAGAGAACAAGTTGGATTTTATCTAGTAGGTGATGCATAGGTACTTAAATAACTTAAGCAAGGATTGGATTTACATTTTATAATTATTACACTCAGGGTGAGAAATGAGTTGGATAGAAGCAAGGTTAGATGTTTGGAAACTAAATTTGAACTATTTCTCACATTCAAGCTGGAAAGACTGTTTTACAAACATGTATAGAATACCGTTGGTACTATTTTTATGGGTCTAGTTTTCTGTACTGAAGAGTAAGTTACTTGAAAGTAGGTATTGCTGGGGCAGCTGGTTAGCTCAGTTGGTTCGAGCATGGTGCTAATAATACCAAGGTTGCTGGTTCGATCCCCATATGGGCCACAAAAAGAAAGTAGGTACTGCTTTTAATTTATCTTTATAACTTTTGGTAGAGAGCACAGAGTAGGCACCCAGTAAAGACTTGTGGAAAACAAATGAAAGAACCAATTAAATGGCTATCAGAATATTGCAGATTAATGATGATCTAGTCTTGAAGTTAATGGCAGTGGTGACACAGATGGAGAAAATTCAAGAGATGTACTGATTTCACTGTTGACTGGAAATGCTGTTCACCTACTTACCGGATAAGGACTGTGAAAGCAAGATAAGGAACGCCATTATTTTGGTCATTTACCTTATGTGACCCCGATTCAGGGAGAATGGGAGGGATAGAATGGGATGTGGTTCAAAGGGGTGAGTTCTGGTTTCATTTTGAATATGATGAATTGCAGATGCTTGTGGGATTTGATGCTTAGGCAGTTTTAAAGTTATATAGTGTCTTATCTAATTAAGCCAAGATCACAGTATATTTCAATATTTGTTTTCAATGCTTTAATATTTTAGTATTTATTTTGAATATGTTTGATCTTTTAGTGTTTATTTTTAATATCTCAGTATTTTAAATATTTAATCAGAATTCTTGGATTTTTGCTATCTTAAATTTCCGATTCTATTAGTGGATGCCAATTTACTGCTGACCAAGTGGGATTATTTAGCTGCTGCACAGTGGCTTGTTTTCAAATTCACTACTTCTGAGTTCCATCCATCATGTGGGAAGTTGAATTACCCCTACAATTCTGTGAAGGCATCTGCTGAGCCCGCTCATTTTTTGGTTTATTTTTTAAAGATTTTATTGGGGAATTGGGGAAGGGGAACAGTGTTGGGGAATTGGGGAAGGGGAACAGCCAAGTTGTTGTCCTTCAATCTTAGTTNCATGTGTCAGTCCAATTTTCCCAGCACCATTTATTAAATAGACTATCTTTACTCCAATGTAAATTCTTGCTTCCAATGTCATAGATTAAATGACTGTATATTGATGGGTTTATTTCTGGGCTCTCTATTCTGTTCCATTGTTCTATGTGTCTGTTTTTATGCCAGTACCATACTGTTTTGATTGCTGTAGCCTTGTAGTATGATTTGATGTCAGGTAGCGTGATACCTTGGGAGGTTTTTTTGAGGATTTTTACATCTATATTCATCAGGAATATCGGTCTACAGTTTTTACAGTTATTACTGAGAGGTTGAGATAAGGCTTGAGAACCGACCATCAGATTTGTAATAAAGGAGATAACATGAGACTTGTTGGAAATGTTTTTATAGTATTTGTAAGAACAAATGCTTGCTCAGAAAAGTTTAGGGAGAGAATGGAGAAGGAAGAAGGGGGACAATCGGTAGAGAGAACTGCTAGAGGAGTTTTGTTGCATAGGGGAGAAAAGAATTCAAGTGATAGCTACAAGGGGTAATGCAGTCAAGACCATTCTTATTAAAACTGAATTATCACAGGAGTTATATGCTGGTGACAATGATTTAGTAGGAAGAGTAAAAACTGATAATGCCAGGGAGAGAGAAGTTTCAGAAAGAAATTTTTGAATGGGGAGAGGATATAGGATTCAATGGACAGGTAGAGGAATTGTAACAGGAGGGAAAACAAAATATTTAGCACAGAGGCAAGTAAGTTGTTAGATTTGGTGGTGGTAGAATGTTCATACTCTCTTCTAATTGCTTCCACTCTTCCAGTAAATAAAGAAGGAAGGATATCAGCTTTGAATGAGGAAGATGAAAGCTATGCTCGATCTTTGCAGCAGAAGAAGGTGGGGAATAAGTCAACTCAGAGAATGGGAAAATGAGTATAATAGGGGAATGGAGAATTGTTGCCTGGAAGCAGAGAGGGTCCACTTGTGGTTTTCTTGGTTTTTGTTTTTGTTTTTTTTTAAGATTTTTATTGGGGAATTGGGGAGGAGAACAGTGTTGGGGAATTGGGGAAAGGAACATTGTGTTTTTCCAGGACCCATCAGCTCCAAGTCAAGTTGTTGTCCTTCAGTCTTAGTTGTGGAGGGAGCAAGCTCAGCTCCAAGTACAGTTTCCATTTTCAGTCTAGTTTTGGGGAGGCAGTGGGAGGGGTGCGCAGCCCACCATCCCACGCGAGAGTCAAACCGGCAACCTTGTTGCATCCTGAGCCATCCAGCCGCCCGTCGGCAACCTCGCTGCTAAGAGCATGCGCCCTCACCAGCTCAGCGGTAGCTCAGCTCAGGCACAGCTCACTGGCCCATGTGGGAATCAAACCGGCAGCCCTGTTGCTCAGAGATTGCGCTCTTAACCAACTGAGCCACTTGGCCGGCCCTCACTTGTGGTTTTGTACCATAAAAGTTAAATGAGACAGCATGGTTATTTGTTTTTCTTTAACTTGAGGACAGGAGTGGAGTAGGCAAATACCTAGATTCAATTAAATCCCGAATTCTTTTGCTAGTTGAGGATAATGGAGAGTTGAGGGAAAAGGAGCTTAAACTCTACATAATGACATTTTTATAGTAAGGAACCATGGAATTGAACTATAAGAAAGGTAATTAAGGACACGAAAGGGAAGATAAAGAGCAAATTTGATATGGTCAGTGGATTGGAGTTTCCAGTGGAGTCAACCTTTGCTGTGATCAGCAAGTGTGTTCAAACAGAGAGGAACTAGAATTCATTTTTGCTGCACTACTTTATGGCCTGTAAGTATATATGAAGCTTAGGAGGACAGGATGACCCAGAACACTATAATCTGTACCCAAGCTATTAAAGCAAAAGCAATTTGATTAAAAGATTAAAGTAATTCACTCTAAGACATGGCTGACTGATATGCTTAATTTCCCCAGAAGCTGTTTCCTTAATCTAAGAGGAACTTCCTATTCCAGGAGAGATATTTTTTGGAAGAAATCTTCCAGAGCCATTTGGATATCTCAGGATATTACTATAACTCCTTTTTTTTTTTTTAAGGACTAGCATTGGAGCCATCTGCCTTTGCCTATTAGAATGTTTTGGCTTTTTTTTTCTTTTAAAGAATGATTTTAAAGCCAACTAATACAGTGGTTTTGAAACTATTACCCTGATTTTCATTTTTCCCCATCCCCCAACCTTTTGGCAACCATCAGCTTCTTCTCTTTATCTAGTGGGTCTGTTTCTGTTTTGTTTGTTTATTTATTTATTTTTAAGATTCTACTTATAAGTGAAGTCATACAGTATTTGTCTTTCTCTCTATATACTGTAACTATTCTCACAGACCAGCAGTATGGCAGCCTGTTTCTAAAAGTGGCAATCAAAGAGGGTCTTTATCTTATTGTCTCAGTGGGTTTGGGGATTCAAGAGACAGTTGTTTATAAAATGCGATATTACCTCCTCATATAATGGGCTTGTCTTGTTTTCTGCCTTCATAGAAATAACACCCCGCTGAGGGAGACAGACTTGTAACCCAGTAATTATCATGAAGTGAAGTGTGTACTAAGATGAGTAGAAATTTTTCTGTGAAGATTTCATAAGGTGTTGACAAAACTTGCATTTAAATGCGCTTCCCACATTTTAGAACTACTTATTCAAATTCCTAGGAAGGCCAGAAACTACAGGATGCCATTTGGAATCAACAGAGAAAAAACAAACTCTGTATTCTAGAACAATTTCCATTATAAACAAATAATTATAAAATAGCAAAATGTATGCCAGTTGATTTACTAACAGAGGGTGCTGTGAAAGTGGAGTGACAGAGAGACTGTTTGGGGGTAGACATAGGGCTTAGAGGGGCTCCCAGGAGAGTTGATTGAGTGTAACACTGGAGGAAGAAAGAACAGCACACAGCCACCTAATGGGAATTTTCTTCTGGGCTTTTGTGTGCATGCCCACATCCCCCTGCCTCATCCTCATTCAGCCTCAGTCCCTTTTCTGTGCGGGGTCTGGCAGGGTGGGAAGCAGTCGGAGATGAACACATGGTCTGTGACAGGAGGGAGGAGACAGCGTGACATATTCTGGGACATGGAAAGCCTCGGTATGATTGGAGCACAGAGTAAGTGTAAACAGCAGCACGAGACAAAGCCAGCCTGTAACGGAGAAGGCTTTTTTGCAGCAGTTCTCAAAATTTTTGGTCTCGGGACCCCCTAGGCATTCTTAAAACTTATTGAGAATCCCAAAGTACTTGTATTTATGTGATTTACACCTACTGATATTTGCCACACTAGAAAGTAAAGCTGAAAAACATTTATTTTTTTACATTTTTTAGAAACATTTAAATATTTATTAATTTATTTGTTTCAAACAAGAATCATAAACCCATTACATGTTAACATAAATCATATACTTTTTATAAAATATAATTAATTTTTCCCAAACGACACAAATTTAACAGGAAGATTGGCATTGTTTCACAATATTGCATATTTTTTTTTTTTTTAGCTGAGCCATCCTGCCACCTGTTGGCAGCTCAGTGGCACCTCAGCTCGGGCTGGGACCCGAACTGCTGTTGCTCAGAGCTCACATTCTTGAACAAGCTCTTAACCAACTGAGCCACTCGGCTGGCCCCTTGCATATTCTTTTTATTGTCTGGTTTAATAAACAAGATAGGATTCTCCTATCTGCTTCTTCAGGCAATCTCTTGAAGTATCAGAAGGAATGCAGTGTCTGGAAAACTCAACTGTACATTTGTGAGAGAATGAGGGCAAAAAAAAGGCAAATAACATTTTAAGATTATCATGAACGTCAGTTTGACTTTTCAGACCCATTAAAAGGCCCTCAGGGACCCCCCACCCCCCCGCCCCTCCCAATGGGTCCCAAGCACACTAAGAACTGCTACTTTTTTTTTTTTAGATTTTTATTGGGGAATTGGGGGATGGGAACAGCACTGGGGATTGGGGGAAGGGGAACAGACAAGTTGCTGTCCTTTTGTTCTTCAGTCTAGTTGTGGAGGACGTTGCTTCACTGGCCCA
>NW_017731860.1:1119158-1150848 GCF_001890085.2 Hipposideros armiger | reverse complement strand
ATCGCCGGCGACTCACTGCTGCCCAGCTCCAGGTTGAGCTGTTGTTCAGCATCTTAGCTGTGGAGGGCAGTGTCACTGGCCCTCATATGTGGGATCTTGAACCGGGGCTCTCTGGCGTCCCAAGCCAGCTCTTAACCATTGTGCCACTCGGCCGGCCACGAGCCCACTCTTAATATGAATGTGTGGTAGGAAGTAGGAGACAGAGCATTTGAGATTTGCTCAAAGAAACTGACCAAATCTCCCGTCGCCATCCTCCTCCTTCACAAGCCACAACTAGGGCTGATGACACATTGAAATGTATGCCTATCAGCAAGCATGGACTTTCATAATTCACCATTCATTAAGTAGAAACCACGTGATTGAAAATAAAGAAGCATTAGGCAAAGCATGTGTTGTGAACAACTTAAAATGAGTTCAGAAGGTAACAAAACAATCTGGTTTCGTGTTTTCAGGAGAGTAACCCCAACAGACAGGAAGGAACACTTTAAATACCACTTTAAATACTAAAGAGATTCAGTTCTCTCGTCCTTTATTGCCACTCATCTTTCCATCTGGCCAGACTTGCTATTTTATCCAGTATTTCCCTATTTAGTACCATCCTGCCTTTACATTCTGTTTCCAATCTACTCTGCAAGCCTAATTGTTGCCCTGTCCCAGGAGGATGTGAATAATTTTAAAAGTAGAAAAAGAAGCATCTGCACAGATAGAAAATAGCAGTCATTTCATTATAATTAGTCTATTTGTCTTTTTTATTTATGCCCAAAATGTATCAATATCTCTAAAGAATGAATGACTACCACCTGTCTTTAAAAGCTGAATGCAGCCCCTAACTCTAATTATTTTCATCGCTTCAAATTTTTTTAAAAAATGTTTGTGAAAGTTTGGGCTCTTGATCAATATTACACATTTCTGTTGGTTGCATAATTTAGTGAGTTACAGAAACTGTACCATTCAAGAAAAATAAAAATATAATTTAAAAAACCAAATTGTCTTTGATTTTCATCAATTATTAATTGTGCATTTAATAAAGCACATAGTGAGCATAGAAAACTGAATTATTCATGCATCTCACTAGAGATATTGATATATTTAAATGAATAAGAACATTATGTCTAATGGTATGTAAGATGGATAGTCATGATAATGTATGAAATAAAGCTATAAAATTAAAATACAAAAAGATTCTGGTATAATGTAATGGAATTTTTACCACAACCCCCGGGAATTAGGCACATTAGATTAAAATGTAAGCAAAGGTCTATTTTATTAAACATATATTATTGGGAGTATTATTGCCACTATTTCTTTCTCCTCTCATTTATATGCAGAAGGAAATTTCTGCTCTTCTCCAGTTTTGGAATACTTCTGCTTCTTACTCTTAATGCGATACTTTGGACTCTGTAATATGGCAGGCCACATTTCACTATTGAGCAGAGTCACTGCTGACATGTGACACACCCTCTTGCTCTCTTGCCAGCACTTTTGCCTCAGTGCTCAGACGTGATAGGCACTTAGGGCTTCTTGTCAACATGAAGTATGCTTAGACAGTGCCCAGGGCCCGCCTTTAGTAGAAGTGCTGGCCACCTTCCTTGCTGGTTCTGTCTTGCACCACCAAATCTGTGTGACATGGACCTGACATCCTTGTCTATGACCTCTCTGGGTACATGGACTCGCTACACTGCAGGTCACATCAACTCTCTGTTTATATGTTTTTTCTTCAATCTTTCTCTCCCCTTCCACCCTCACTGCCCCCAACTTTGTCAACCCACCCACGAAATCAGTTCCAACATTTAGATTTTGGGTGAATTAGCTGATCCCCACTTCAGCTACTGACTGTAACCATGGTTTCTAGTCCAGCTTTTATTGGAGAATGTTGTGTGTGTGGCGGGGAGGGGGGTGGGAATGGTGGTTATAAAGCGCTTTAAAAATTAATGATTCCACTTGAGTTGTAGGATATGGTTGTTTGGATTCAGTTTTGTAAAATGCAAATGAGAGGGCTAGAATACATGATTTCTGTGGCCAATTTTAGTCACATACAAGCTGATGCTGTGATGCAATATGGCTGATTTTTGTACATGGTTTCTAAATAAACACTCAAGTCAATTTCAAAAAAAAAAACGAGACTGCAAATATAGTGTAAGAATCATCATTTTCTTTGAAATAAATGCATAACTTTCCACGATGACTACTTTGAAAGGTAGTACTCATTTGGAACAGAAAAGATTTAGTGAGTTTGTTCAAAATTAGTACATATTGTCATTCATTTGAGTTTCATCATTTACATCCCGAGAGGAAGGCTCTCATATTGCATGTGTTCATTATCAAGTTAATTATAAAGACAGTGATAATCAGAGTTTCAAAATAGGGAGGGCTTCCAAAGGTGTGGGCAGTTGGGGAAGCAACTTGAAAGAGTTGAAAGAAAGAAACTAAACAACTGGCAAGAGAAAGAGAGAGACACAACAGCCATGGGATTGAGAATACACAAGACTTGTTTCTTTCAGAATATGAACAGACACATTTTCATCCAGCTGATGATTCATGTATAAGGACGGTAATAAAAACCATTTGAAGGCCAGATTGTTCAATGTTTGTTAAAAATTCTTGAAGCTGTAGGGGGACCATGCACTATTCAACACCAGTGTTTCAAGTGCACGGCCATGGAACATGATTATTTTTTTTAATTAAAGTTTATTGAGGTGACAGTGGCTAGTAAAGTTACATCAGTTTCAGGTATACAATTCTGTAATACATCATCTGTATATCACATTGTGTGTTCACCACCCAGAGTCAGTTCTCCTTCCATCACCATATATTTGATCCCCTTTACCTTCTTCTACCATTCCTCCTCCCCCCTTACCCTCTGGTAACCACTGAACTGTTGTCTGTGTCTATGAGTTTTTGTTTCTTCATTTGTTTGTCTTGTTCCTTTGTTGTTTTCAGTTTTATATCCCACGTATCAGTGAAATCATATGGTTCTCGACTTTTTCTGACTTATTTTGCTTAGCTTAATAATCTCAAGATCCATCCATGTTGTCGCAAATGGCATTATCTCATCTTTTCTTATGGCAGAATAGTATTCTATTGTGCACATGATTTTCCTGAGTGATGGCAGACCCTCTTCAAGTGAACAGGAGAATCGTGGTAGGCAGAATAATGGTCCTCCTCCCAAACCCGTGAATACGTTACCTTCCATGGCAAAAAAAGAATCTTTAAATGTGATTCAGTTTAAGAGCTCGAGAAGGGAGATCATCCTGGGTTATCTAAATGGGCCCAATGTAATCATAAGTATCTTTGTAAGAGACAGGCAGAGGGTCTGAGTCAGAGGAGATGTGATAATGGAAGCAGAGGTCGGAGTGATGCAGGGACAGGAGGCAAGGGATGTAGGCAGCATCCAGAAGCTAGAAAAGGAAAAGAAATATATTCACACTGAGGGCCTGCAGAACTTAAGATAATTGTATTAAGCCACTAACTTTGTGGTAAGTTATTGCAGCAGCATTAGGGAACTAATGCGGGGATGTATGTGTATAATAATCTCAGCAAGGCACTTCACAACATCTTTAAAATATTTCTAAGCTGGGCCGGCCAAGTGGCTCAGTTGGTTAAGAGCTCACTCAAGAGTGTGAGCTCTGAGCAACAGTGGTTCAAGTCCCAGCCCAAGCTGAGCAGCCACTGAGCTGCCAACAGGTGGCAGGATGGCTCAGCTAAAAAAAATATTTCTAAGCCAAGATGGAGGAGTTAACACTACGCAATAATGTGTGCTATCAGATTCAAAACTGCCACAATTGATATATCCAAAGCATGGTGTTTAAAAACATGGTATCCAGGCCCTGGGCTGGAATCCTGACCCTGCCGTTTTCTAGTGATATAATCTTGGGCAAGCTATTTGACATTTCTGTGCTTTGGTGACCCTATATGTAAAGTCGAATTAATTATAATTATCTCAGAATTGTGTGATAAAAAATTATACAAATTGATACTAATTATTTAATTAATATTACATAAATTAATGCTTTTGAAATGCTTAGAACATTTCATGGTACATAGTGAGCAGTATGTAAAGGTTAGCTGTCATTATTATTAGTGCCAGCCGAAAGTAAATTCTGTGGTCACAAGGTTCAAAGCTCTCTACTTAATGCTCAACATTTCAGCATTTGTATCAACAACTTGAATAATGGCATTAAAGCTTGGTGACATAAAATTGGGAGCGATAGTTCTAATGCCAGGCCAAAGCCAATTGAATGAAATATATTTAGGCTCCAAAAACCCCCCAAAGGTTTACACCCCACATACTTGCCAGCATTATGCTATATTATTGACTTTACATATATGAGTAGCATGTTGTGATCTGTCCCACAGCTTGCATTGTAAATACAGTTATAGAAACTTTAGGATTTAAAAAAAAATAAAATATGTAGTTTGATATACCATAAGGTTACATTAGCACAAGGTCCAATATCTTCGTTCTTGCCCTAACCACCCAACCATGTCCAATTTGTTGAAAACATATATGGCTTATAGAGACCTAAATGCTGGTAAGTATGATGGGGAGGAAGAGTCAGTCCAAGTTCTAAATCCAAATAAGGGTTATCTGATCAATTCTCTAACGTTTTGTCTTTCCACTGCCACATAAAGACATTTCTGACAACTAATTTTCCAGTCTTATAGCTAATCCCTACAAGGCCACCAGTGAGAATCTTCAGAGAAGGCTGCTCCATCCCTGCTGTGCTTGGCTCAACCGTGCAGTCCTCTGTTTGGGGTACCCGTGGATATACTTAGGACTCAGTACTTTTCATCCCATACAGCGTGAAAACTGGTTTAGGACAGTGATTGAAAAAAATTTTTTTAAGATCAGTCATTGCTTAGAGCTGGGGTCATGGGAGAGGATTCAATGCAAAGTAGCATGAGGGAAAGTTTGGGAGATGATGGAAATAATGTGTCATCCTTGCCATGGTAGTTAGGTCAAACATTCAGAAATAACAGAAGTAACACCAATGATTATTGCAAATAAATCTGTTCTTGGATGGAGAAAAACAATTTTCACTCCTAGCTGTTATTAACTCTCCCTGTAGTCTCCATGTGAGGCTTCCTGATTTGAGCCTTTATCTTAATACTTAAGGAGCATTTGAAGTATTTTAGAAAGGGAATGTATCCCTTAGACAGTCTGCATGTCCTTGGAAATGAGATTAGTATTTGATTGTATTTTCTTACATGTTACAAATTTAACTGTCACTGGGCATGACTGTTACAGGGCTACTGAAACATTCAGCTAACGATTCTAACTTGATCCATGCAGTTTGTCCTTGTGGGTGGAGTCTTTCTGTCTGCAATTAGCGTCTGCTACAACTTATGTCTTATTTTAAAAAATATATAGAATTGCAAACATGGAATCTGAATGCAATATTTCATGTGAACCCTATAATAGCATCAATATTGTACTTCTTTTTCCTTATAATTACTTAGTGTTAAATATGTTTAAGTATGCAAGCTGTTACTCCATTTTCTTAGAAACAGTATACATACTTATTTATTTATAAGACAGTGCAGTTCCTTTTGGCTAAAATATTACTTGTTTTCCCCCCATTTTAAAGTATGTGTGAGATGGATTAATTTAAAGTGGAAATATACCTAGACTCTGCAAGCAGATTAACTGTATTTAGTTAAAAATCAGGCAACCATCTATCATGTTGCTAATAAACAGGAATCTAGTTCTGTTATTTGGAGAATCCATTCTGTAGCCGTGAAGAACTAAACATGCTTGCATCTTTTATGTTTTAAAAAATGAATTGACAAAATGGGTTTTTATAACCTGCTTTTCTGTTGTCTGATGAATTTAATACTGTATGTTCCAGCAAAGTTAGTAGATATGAGGTCACTCACTGCATTGTACTGCAATAACAGCTGGAGTAAAAAGATTTTTTTCCCTTGTTCTTCCTAGGAGAAAATGAAACATTTTCTATAGTCTCAACTGTTCCAAACTCAGTTTTCCAGTAGTTTATCTCAATCTTCAATAATAAGTGAATAAACAAAGGACACTTCCTCACAAAGAGGTAGAGACATTAATAGAACACTTTTGTACTTGGAAGAAAAATAAATCCTCTAATATCAAATTTATCCAGTGAAACTGTTTTCCACCTGTAACCATATGATTTAAAATCAAGTGGAAAAATCAATTTAAACTATTATTTAAAATGTACTTCAAATGTAGACAGCAGGAACATACTCCTATTGATTACTTTTTAACATTTAAATTTTTTTTGAGCAGGTAATAGATATACATAATTCAAAAATCAAAATAGTATAAAATACATGTTCAGAAGTCTTCTTACCAACCCAACCCTCCAACCCATTCTACTCCACTGTGTACTGATTTTTTATTAGATTTTTAAAAAATCTTCTCAGTATTTATGCAAAATATGGAAATACATTCACTTGCTTCATTTCTTTAAAAAAAGGTAGCATACACAATATTTCATCTTTTTTATTTTAAAATTTTATTGGAGATCACTATCCTGGTACTTAAAGACTACACTCATTCTTTTTACAGATGCATGATACTTTATTGTGTAGATGTAGCCTGGGTTATTTAATCAATTTCCTATCGATATTCACATGGTTTGTTTCTAGTTGTTTACTATTATGCTGCCTGGATGAGTAACTTCATTCATACATCATTTACAATCCATGTAGGCAATTTTGTAGGACAAATACCCAGAACTGAGCAGCGTGGGTCAAAAGATAATTGTATTTGTATTTTGGTAAATAATGTCAGATTTCCCTGCATAAGAGTTATACCATTTATCCTTCTCACCAGCAATGTATGAGAATCCTGTCTTCCCACAGCCTCACCAACAATTTCTTTAATTTTGGAATATGACAGGTGAGAAAAGGCATCTCTGTAGTATGCATTTCCATTTCGCTTATTATAAGTGAAAAATCAGAATATTATTTTTTATTTTTAAAAACCATTTGTATTTGTCTTTCTGATAATGGCCAGCTCATGTTCTTTGCTAATTTTTTTATTGAATTGTTGGTCTTATTATTCTTGATTTCTAGAAGTTTTTTTATATCTTAAGATGGTTAGTTTTTTGTCTATGATATAAACTGTAATGATGTTTCACTATTTTTCATTTATCTTTTGACTTTGCTTATGATTTAAAAAATAATTTAGTAAAATTTATTCCTCTTTTCATTTAAGCTGTCTGGATTTTTACTTTTGTTAGAAAGTACTACCCAACTACAGACTTATACAAAAATGCACCTATATTTACTTCCAATACTTGTGGGGTTTCTTTCTTTTTTTTTCATTTAAATCTTTAATCCAGTTGGAGCTCATCTTGGTGTGCACTGTGAGAGGTTGACCTAAAAATTGTATTTCCCCCCTAAATGGGTCCCAGTTGTCCAAACAAGAATTATTTTTAAAATTCACTTTTACCAACTGATTTTAGATGCCACCTTTATTATATACTAATTCCCATATGTAGTCCAGTCTGTATCTGAACTTTTCATCCTATTCGATTGCTTTCTCTATTTATATACAAATATAACATGGTTTTAATTATTAAGATTTTAAGGTATACTTTAGTGTAAGGCTAGTGGCCCTTAATAGAATTTTATTGTACAATTCAACATTTTGTGCAATTCAACATTTTGCTATCTATTTTTACCTACTTCGTTTCCTATATACATTTTCAATTATATTTGTCTAATTTTTAGAAAACAAAACAAATACAACAGCAACAAAACTGTTCGTATTAGAGATTACATTAATTTGTTATGTATAAATTTTATAATATATAAATTCACTTTTGGAGAACTAGACATCTTTTTATTGAATCTTCCTAGCTAAAGCGTGGTATATTTTTCTGTTTGCTCAACTCTACTCAGATCCGTCAGAAAACCTATAGGTTTCATTTTAGATTTATTTCTAGCTATTCTCTTCTTTGTTGTTGTTGGTATTGTAAAGAATGGAATCTTTTTTTTACTTGATTTTATTAAATGGACTTTGTTTATGTAGAAGATGTCTATTCATTTCCCAATACTAATTTTATATCTCAGGAACTTATTATTTCTAGTAGGTTTTCAGATCATTCTCCTGGGACTACAGGAACACTTTCTTATTATTTACCATTTGAATACATTTACCTCCTCATTTTACATGGTTAAACCTCTAATTCCTTTCTGTTGTTACCCTCACTGGCTGATGCACCCTATATAATGTTTATAGCAGTTGCGGTAGTATTTTGTCCTCTTCCTGATTTTAGCTGGAACACCTGAAATGCATCATAAATAAATTAGATGCATTAGTGAGAAATAAATGAGAATGTATTCTGTAGTTTTCATTTTATGAAATAATTTTTAAAATCCCTTCTTTTTATGTACTCTTGAAAATAGGTGATTTACCATCAGAATGATCTGTTCTTCATGGATTTGGTAGGATTTCATGTGAAACCATCTGAACTTGGTGTTATTTATAGGGAGGAGGTTATTATTTTATTTACAAATCTCTCCGGACCTCTAGAGAGATTTATGTTTCCACTTTCTCTTCTAGTAAGGCTTTTGGTATATTGTATTTTTCTAGAATCTTATCCATTTCTTTTTTTTTTCTTTCAATCACTTTGTCTTTTTAGTTCCCCGAAATATAGTTAAGTTTCAACAGTTGAACATTTTGTATGGAAATAGTAATTTAAAGACCGATAGAAAAAGCTCAACTGTCTTTGAGGTTGAAAATTGTGGAGGGAGCTATCACTCCATCTATAAGTATGTAATATTGGTTAGTGTGAAGTCAGTGTGAAATAGCTTTATTGCAGCCCTGTCCATTTATACTGGTAAATTATAGGGCACCATAAAATTTGTCATTTGTTATTGTACTTAAGACAATAATACAATTATTCATTTAGATTTTTTTTGCATGAGACTACCTAAAGTAGCTTCTAAGTGACTTAAAATTCATTAGTGACTTTGATTATTTATCCATATTATTTCTAATTTGGGGTTTAATATTTTATTCTATCTTTACAAAGAATGCTGATAACATTGATTTTTTTTTGCTCCATGGTTCAATTTGAAACTTTAAAAAATTAAGTGAGTTATGTCTACTTGTATTTATTTAAATATGTTTAGTGTTTTACAGTCCCTCTTAATATTTAGGATTTTAAAAATCTTTGTTTTAGTGTTGCCATAACCATATACATTTATATGACAACCTTAGTCTTCTTTTTCTTTTGGCAGTGGATACTGCCTTATTATGAGCAACAGCGAAATTAATTAGCCTGTAAATTTTCCTTTTTCTTCGCCTCCCATTTTGAATTTGTTCAATAGTATTACCTTTTATAATATTTACCACCATTATGTTCGACATTATACTGGAAGACACAGACAGCACAAAAGGATAAAATTAAATGAATGGATAAATAAACAAAAGGCAAACAATTTGATTGAGAAATAAAGAAGTAAAACTATTGGATTGTCAGAAAAATCATGACGTATTTTTTCTGGTTTTCGTTGCAAAAATGTGTCATAACTTTTCCAACAACCCAATATATACTTGCAGATGATCTTTTTATGTATGTAGAAAACTTTTAAAGATTCTACAAAAAATTACTATAATTAATGAGTACATTTAGCAAAATTGCAATTACAAGGCCAGTATATAAAAATTAATTGTACCTACATAAAATGGATATTAATATTTAAAACTCCATTTTAAATAATATAAAAATATAAACTATTTAGAAATACATTTAATAAAGACTGAAAACTGAAAAATTACAAAACATTCATTGCTGAGGTTAAATTAAAGAACACACACATACGTGTATATATGTTCATGAATTAGAAGACTCAATGTTGTTAAGATGTCAGTTCTTCATTAATTGAGCTATAGATTCAGTGGACTGCCAGTCAAGTTTTTAGGTTGATTATAACAACTATAAGAAAATAAAAAGAATCTACAATATGCAGAACAGCTTTGATAAAGAAGAATAACATTGGGAAACTTATATTATCTGATTCAAGACTTACTATAATGCTAAAATAATTAATACAGTATGGTATTGGCATAATGGAAGACATCAAGATCAATTAAAATCAAGATTTCAGTAGACCCACATACTATGTGTATATGGTCAAGTTGGTTTTTGGCATCGGTGTTAATGCAATTGAATAGGGCAAGGATACTCTTTTCAATAAACATTACTAGAACAATTGGATATCTGTATGGTAAAAAAATAATAATAATGACTCTTCACATCATGTTCAAAATTTAGCTTAAAATGAATTGCAGACCTAAATGTTAAATTAAGATATAAAACTTCTTGAAGAAAACATAGGATAAAATCTTTGTCATATTGGCTTTGTTGAAGTTGTTTAAACAGGACAAAAAGCATTGATCCATAAAAGAAAAGAAAATACAAAATAGATTCTTGTTCTTTGATAGACATGGTTTAGATAATAAATTGGCAGCCACAGAATGGGAGAAAATATTTGCCAGTCTTATATTTGACAAAAGCCTTGTATCCAGAAAAATATAAAGATCAAATTTAACTCAATATTAAGAAAACAAACCAAAAAGTTTTAAATGGGCAAAAGAATTGAAGAGGTATTTAACGAAAGAAGATATGTGTATGGCTAATAATCATACAAAAAGATACTAAAATCACTAGTCATCAGAGAAATTCAAATTAAAACTGCAATGATACACTAGAATTGCTAAACTCTAAAAAAACTGAAATGCTAAGTTTGAGAAGGATGTGAAGCAACTTTATTTCTCAGACATTGCTGGTGGGGATGCAAAATGGTTGAGCCATTTTGAAAAAAGCATTTTGTCAGTTAAACATCAGTGTTAAACATACACTTATCTCAGGACCCAGCAATCCCATATCTAGATATTTAGCCAGAATAAATTTTGAAAATAGGTCCACACAAAGACTTTGTATATTAGCTAAGGTTCTCCAGAGAAGCAGAATCATTAGGGTGTGCGTGTGTGTGTGTGTGTGTGTGTGTGTGTGTGTGTGTGTGTAATATATAGAGAGATATAGATATGGATATTTATTATAGAATAGGCTCATGTGATTATGGAGGCTGAAAAGTCCCAAGATCTACAGTCGGCAAGCTGGAGACCCAGGAGGGCCAAGTTCCAGTTAGAAAACTGGCAGGCTTAAGACCCAAGAAGAGCTAATGTTTCATCCTGAATCTGAAGGCAGGCAGAGTTCACTTTTATTCACTCTTTTTGTCCTATTCAGACCTTCAACTGATTGGATGAGGCCCACCTACAGTAGGGAGGACAATCTGCCTTACTGCAGTCTACCATTTACATGTTAATCTCATCCACAAACACCCTCACAGACACACCCAGAATAATGTTTCACCAAATATCTGGGCACCCCGTGGCCCAGTCAAGTTGACACATAAAATTAACCATCCCGGACATATACACAAATTTTCAAGGAGGACTATTTATATTAGCCCCAAACTGGAAAAAAAAAGTGCACCCTAACTGGTGAATGAATAAACAAATTGTGGTATATCCATGCTATAGAATACTACTTAGCAGTAAAAGGGAAAATATATTGATATACACAATAACATGGATTAATCCCAAAACCACGATGCTAAGTTAGAAAATAAAACATAAAAGACTACACAGTATCTGATTCTATTTATATAAAATTCTTGGAAAGGCAAAATTATAGTAGCATAAAGCAGAGCAATAGTTTCTTAGGGCACAGGATAAGGGGAATGAATGCAGAGTCACTAGGGAATTTTGGGGGGTCGATTTTCAGGTTCTATTAATATATCACAGGAGACAGCTACACAAATACATACAATTGCCAAAACTTATCAAACTGTACACTTTATATGGATTGGTTTTATGGTATGTAAATTATTTCTCAGTGAAGCTGGGGCAAGAGGATGTTAATTACAGCATTGTTTATGAGAGTAAAAATAGAATATAATAGAGTTGAATGAAATATGATACACTCATGAAAATGAGGGAATTGAAAATCTAATTGGAATCATACATGGTTGGTATGCTATGATTGAAACTATTCAGAAAATCACACATTTTAATAGACACTAAGAGGAGAACATCGGCATTTACAAATAGTTGTTTTAAGGAAATGAAAAAAATACATATTTTTAAATTCATTTAAATTGTTGGAAGAATAAATTCAATCTTAAAGCAAAATAAAATAATTGGATATCACAAGTTCCACAGCCTCAGAATTACATCTAGTCTCAGTTTCCCCTATTTTAAAAACTGAACAAATTTCCCAAAGGATCTTATAGTGAGGGTTGTAAAGCCAATAATATAGAGACTGTGGTATTATTTTGAATTCTTTTAAAATGGAGATTTTATAAATATGAGGAAGATGCTGATATACAAGGAAAAGGATTTTTGATGGATTTCCAATTATTCTTGTCCCATTATATGACAAGGTTTCTTTTTGTGCTTTTCAGTTGCTTTGTATCTTCTATGACATATGAGAATTAATGGAAAAAATGTTTGCATCTGACACGAAGTAACGTTCAAGCACTTTTATTGGGTTCACTATTATTTGTAATGCCCTCACAGTTGTACATTTTAGTTAGCTTCTCCCTGTGCCTAAATCATTCTGTTAATGACTTAGGCACTAGAAGCACATTAACGCTTTAACTGCTAAGAAATCACAGGCCTTTTAGGAAATTGCTGCTGCCATGCGTAATTTGGTACCCATGGTACTCACCTGCGCTTGTAGCAAATAGTGGTTTCCCCACTGACTCCACATCCTGAAAGAGTTACTGGACCTCTCTGATAGTGCAGCTTCCTAACAGAATCAAATACATTGTTTCAGTGCAAGTCCTATCAGATTTATGAATAAAGAGAAAAGGTAACCGAGTTATTGGCATTCTAGTTTAATCTGTTGCTGATGAAGAGGGAACATAGCACACTTCAATTTAAGGCTATGCAACGTGTGGTTCAAAAATGTTTGATAATAATAATGCTAAAAGCTCTAAGATAGAAAAGCCAAAATTGTTTTATCCATTCTGAAGAAAGGGATATAATTAATCTAGCATTAAGCATCTTAGAAAAGCTGGCTGTACTTGTAGCTAAAGTAATTGAGGCAGAAATGACCTGGGAGAAATAAATGCTATTGTGAGTTTCCCTACACTTTGTTCTTATCATGACATAGCTTGAGGCTACGATGCCCCTCCCCCCAGTTATTTTCCTGTGGCCCCTCTTTTTTGTATCAATAACTTCCCCTCACACATTGTTACTATTTTTTATTTAACTGGCACTTATTGTGCCAGGGACTGTTCTAAGTGTTTGACAAATATTACAACATTACTCCTTGTAATAACCCTATGAAATGAGTTTTACTGATGTCTCTATTTTACATATGACAAACGAGGAATCCAGAGACATTAAGTAACTTTCTCAAACTTGTGACTCCGGATTCTGCATCTGTACTCGTAACCATTGAGTTACTGTGCCTTGATATTTTATTACTTTTTCCAAATTCCACTCCTGATATCAACAATAGATCTGACATTATTTACTTATGACTCACCCCCCCACACCCAATATATGCTAGTTTCTTTAGGAATTATGGGACAATTATGCCTTGTGGAGGGAAAAAATATTGGTGCCACAGTAAAAGTATTTTAATTCCCCACCATGGAGGTGAGACGCTATTTTCAGAAAATGTGGTCTACACCCGGAAATACATGCCTTGGAAATTTTTAAAAATGTTCATCTATGTTTTTCTACTTTAATCACGTTTTATACAGTGGCTGAAGGCTTTTTACCCACAAGACTGAGGTCACATGGCCTCAAACCCAATAGAATTCAGGACACCGATATTTGCAATTACTTCAAAATTTGGAGGCATAGGGAAGATGGGCAGGTTGGAAAGCTCTTGTCAATACATTTAATCTCTCAGAAAACATGATGTTCTCAAATATCTGTATCCTCACTGCCATTATTTTTGCCATCTCTATAGTTTATAGCACCTTCTGGAATGATGCCTGCCAAAGAAATACTCGTTCACCAAAATGAAATGCTTTCTAAATCTTAGTGATGTTGAAATACAGTCATTTTATACAATAGAAATAAACATTTCTCTACTAAGCTAAGCATACGCAGGGAAAAGTTCTTTGGAGTTGAAAACAAATGACTAGGAAAGGAACTGCTAAGCAGGCTTCTTTGTCTTCTTAGGATATGCAAACAGGAAAAAAGTGTTAGGCACACTTTTAGAACTGTCTCAAGTGAAAAAAAAAAGAAGCAATGGATGAGCAGATACATTGAATCCAGTTTCATATAATGAAGGGATAAAAATAATTCCAACAGCTTGATTTCTTAGACCAATCTATCTTTTAAAGAATTTAATAAATAAAAAGCAAAATTAAGGTTATGGGGAGAACCCCTGAAAAGTCATTATTTCGCATTTCCTTCTCTTTCACCGAGTATAAAATGAATTTGCTTCCTAAGAGATAACAAAGTGTAGTTTTCATATATTATTATAATTGCATTAAATACCATCGCTGGGTCATCACCAATGTTTCCCCTCAATGACTCAGTCACTTCATAGGTTTCCAGGCCAGAGATGGTCTAATCACTTTCATTTCATTGAAATACAAATAGATGTCAATATCAAAGTAGATATAGATTCCCTTAATCAATTAAAATTACCATATACATTCATTATAAAGTGTAAAATTAGTATGTGTAGAGCATATCCTGTAAAAACATCAACTAATATCAGCTAACATACTACAGATGGGTCACAGGACCCCAAGCAAGAAATATGTGTATTCCATCATAATGCCTTAAGACAAGCAACTCAGCCCCATCCTTGACGTCTTTTTGGGGTAGAAGGCAAGAAACATTAATTTTTTAAAGCACTTTGTGTAACAACAATGTAAGTCAGAGCTACGTGCTGGTGGCCTTATTTGCCACTAGTTATTCCCTGCCTAATACTGAGACTAATACAGGGGGAATAGAAGTTAGATGTGAAGAAAAAGGTACAGTGACCTGAAGGTACTTACTCATTTATCATTTTGTTAAAGCCATACTCATGATTGACCAACAGCCTTATAGGTAGAGAAAAGACATTTTCAAGGAGAAAGTAGTGATTCTGTTTCTGGTAGCAGGGGATGGGATTGGGGTAGATAAAACTGAAGATGTTCAATCCAGAGATGGATTGCATAATTAAGGTCAGGTGAAGGGTTTAACATTTCCTAACATGTGAAAATATTACAGAAGCAATCAGAAAGTTCTACATGCATCTACAACCACGATTTCCATTCTATCTTCCATCAGAATCCATATTCCACTTTACCTTCTATGAAAATGGATGAATTTTCTGTTTTTATCAAATGATAATCTATATACTTGTACACTAGATCCTAGCAAGGCTTGTCTACTCAAGAACTTAATTTTTTATATTATCTTTTTCCCCCTACATCAGGAGCCAGTAAATTATGGCCCACAATCAAATCCTGCCTTTCATCTGTTTGTAAATAAATTTTATTGGAACACAGCCATGCCTTACATTATCTATCACTACAATGACAGAGCTCAGTAGCTGTGACAGAGACCATATGGCCCAGAAAGTCTAAAATATTTAGTAGCTGGTTACTTAGAGAAAATGTTTGCCAACTGATGTGTGACATCCTCAATATTTTTTCCTCTTGTTACATTATTCCTACTAGCAAATAAACATTCTGTAATATTTCTCATTAAAAGTGACATCTCTCCTGACTATTCTTTCCTCCTTCAATTACTATCCCATTTCTCTACTCCCCTTTACAGAAAACACCCTCAAAAAGCTTGTATATATCCTACTGTTTCCACCTTTCCTTTTTTCTTGAAGCCACTGAAGAGTTTGTTTCAATCATTTTATACTAACTGGTCTTTTATAGTCATCAATAATGTACATGATTCCAATTTCACTGGCCAATTTTCAGTTCTCATCTTATTTCATTTATTAACAACATCTGACATTATTTTAATTTAATTTTCTTAGAACATTTATTTAATTCTCTTATTTACAGGCCAGTTATTCTATTCTCTTCACCTTTCCTGGTTTCTCTTCATTGTTATGGCTCCTAAACTCTGAAATACTCCAAGATTCAGTCCTCAGACCTTTATCTACAATTATTCCCTTCATAATGTCATCCAGTATTATAAATTTAAATATCATATATTCTATACACTTGTGATTTCAAGAATTTTATTTCCAACTCAGACATCTTCCTCAAATCCCAGATACCTATATAACTGCCTCCGCATATCTACTTCGATCATCTGACAACTTGATCCAACTTGACAACTTGGATCAGTTGACAACAAATTGGCAACTGACTGTAAATTTATCCAAAACAGAAATGTTTGTGCACATTTTCTGGTGCATCCACGTTGCCAAGGCCCATGCCTTTGCTCAATTCCAAGTGAGCGCACTCAGCCTCTATAGAAACAGATAATTATCTATCTTAAATCTTCCAGTAGGGATTTCTGCTTCCAGTATGGAGGAGCAAGAGCCTAATATAGTGATCTTCCACAAATATCAGCTATGAACTTTAGACAAAAACAAACGAATAAACCAAAATACCTGGAGTTCTGGGACTGCACAAATACAAACAAGTTTGTAAAGGGGAATCAAAACTTGGACCAAGTGACCAGCACAGAGTGAATTTCTTAGTTTTTACAGCAATCATGGCGGCATGGGGCAGCTAAAACTCTTATCATAAATCTGAAGTTTTTCTGGTTAGGAGAGTGAGCAAGCAACCCTGGAAAAGAGAGATCCAGAGAAGGGAAATCTTAAACTTTGTGTTTAAACTCAGCGGAAGTGTGTAAAACATTCATGTGTAGGGCAAACTGGAAACAGTTTAACTAAGCGTAAAAGAATAGAATTGAAATCTGAGCCACTTTCCCCTTCAGTCAGGGCACTTTTCAGTTTGGGTCTAAACAAGTTGACTACCTAGTAAAAGAAAAAAACACATCATTACTCTTCAGAACAATAAAACACAATCCATAGTGTCCACAATCTGATATTTACAATGGCCTTAAAACAATACAAAATTATTTGACATACAAAGAGCCAGGAAACTTAGGCCCAACTTCAAAGGAAAAAGTAATCAACAGATGCCAACCCTGAAATGAAGCAAACAGTGGAAAAATGTAATAGAATAAATACTCCAAATAAAAGCAAATATTATTAGATTAAAAAACCAAAAACCAAGACCCAACTATATGCTATCTGTAAAAAATACAGCTTAAATATGAAGAAACAAATATACTTAAAATAAATGAAAAAGAACAGCTATACCATGCAAAAAGTAAATCTAAGATGGCTAGAACTGTAATATTTATACTACATAAAATAGACTTTGAGACAAAGCTTGTTTTCAGAAATAAAAAAGAATACTTCATAAAGATAAAATGGTCAATTTGTCAGGAAGAAATAACAATTATAAATGTGTATATGATTAATTACAGATCCTAAAAATAAATAATATTAAAAAATTGAGAGCATTAAGGAGAAAAAAATAATACTTTCAGATTCATAAAAGGAGGTTTTCACACCTTTTCTTAAAAAATAGAATAACTAGCCAAAATTCAGTTAAATCATGAATATTTGGAACAATACTATAAACCACTGTGACCTAATTTATATTTTTAAAACACCATACCAGACTACTGTAGTATGCAAAATTTTTTTCAAGTGCACAAATTAAATTCACTAAGATAAAGTATATGATGAGCCATAAAACAAGCCTCAAAATTAAATATATTGAAATTACATGGAGTATATTCTCTAACCACAACATAATTAAATTAGAAATTAATAATAAGACATCTAGGTAAACCACACACACACATACAAACACACGCACTCACACATGCACACACACAAAAGAATGCTTAGAGGAAATTTTATAGCTTTAAACACATTTTTAGTAAGGAAGTGAAGTCTAAATTCCTTGATCTAAAGTTTCACTTCAAGAAAGTAGAAAAACAAGAAAAAGTCAGCCAAAAACCATTAGAAAAACATGAAAATAGTAAAGGTATATGCAGCTATCAAAGGATTATAAAACAGATTAAATAATGGAGATAACAAAAAAAATATGGTTCTCAAAAAGCATCAATGAAATTCACAACCCCTAGGTATACTGATCAAGAATAGAAAAGAATGCAAATCACCAATATCTTAAATGAAAAAATGGGTATTACTGCAGGTCCCACAGACATTAAAAGCATAAGAGAATGTCATGAACAACTTCATGCAAATAAATTCTAAAATTTAGATGAAATGGACAAATTCCGTGAGCGATTCAAGTTACCAAACTTAGTCAAGAATATATAGATAACCTGAATAGTGCCACAGCTATTAAAAATTTTTAATTTATAGTTAAAAGTCTTCCTCAAAAGAAAACTACAGTTTCACTGTTGAATCCAAATGAACATTTAAGAAAGAAATGAGGGCCGGGTGAGTGGCTCAGTTGGTTAAGAGTTGGCTTGGGAGCACCAGCTCTGACTGAGCAGCAGGGCCGAGGTTCAGAGCCTACATGGGCCAGTGACGCTGCGCCCTCTACAGCTAATACGGTGAATAACAGCTCGACCTGGAGCTGGGCTGCCGTGAGTTGCCGGCGTAGGCTGCAGCGGGACTGCCATGAGCCACTGTGAGCCGCCGTGAGTGGCTGTTCAATGGCTGGTGAGTGACTGCCTCACCCGGGAAGAGCGCAATGATAATACCAACATGGACCAGTGAAGCGACGTCCTCCACAACTAGACTGAAGAACAAAAGGACAGCAACTTGTCTGTTCCCCTTCCCTGTTTCCCCAATTTAAAAAAAAAAGAAAAGAAAGAAATGATACCAATCACACTGTCAGAAAATAGAAGGGGCAGGAACACTTCCCATACTCATTTTATGAAGCCAACATTACCCTGATGCCAAAACCACACAAGTCTATTACAAGAAAACTACAGACCAATATCCTTTATGAATTTAGATGCAAAATCCTAAATAAAATATTAGCACATCTACTCCAGCAATATATAAAAAAGATAATATGTCATGATTAAATAAGGGTATCTCTAGAATGCAAGTTCTTTAAATATTAAAATAACATAATTCAAAAACATATTAAGAGAACAAAGGAGAAAAATAATTTCACCATTTCAAGAGATGCAGGAAAATTATTCTACAAAGACAAATATTCATTCATGATAAAAATATTCACCACACAAGAAATAGAACTTCCTCAATTTGATAAAGGGCATCTACAAAAACAAACAAATCTGCAGTTAACATCACACTGAATGGTGAGTGAGTGCTTTTCCCTAAGATCAGAAATAAAACAAGAATGCCCCCTTTCACCACTTCTTTTTAACTTTGGATTGGAGGTCCTAGCCATAGCAATGAGGGAAGAAAAAGACATGAGTCATAAAGATGTTAAAGGCAAAACTGTGTCTACATTCAGATGACGTGATTGCTTAATAGAAGAATCCTGAGGAATCTACAAATGACAACTAGAAAAAAATAAATGAATTCAGCAAAGTTACAGGATAGAAAGTTAATATACAAAAAGCAATAACATTTAAAAGATCGCATTTATAATAGGGCCCCAAATCACCATGTACTCAGGAATAAATTTAACAAAAAGATATATAAGATAAAATTAAAACTAGAGAATACTGACAAGGAAATTAGAAAATATTTAAATGAATTAAGAAATATACTGTAATTCTTGATTGGAAGATGCAAAATAGATAATATGACAATTATACCTATATTCAACAAAATCCCAATAAAAATAGCAGGAGGTCTTTTTTGGGGGTAGAAATTGACAAGTCGATAGCTAATATTTAATTGTATTTAGTCAAAGATACATAAAAAAGAACAGAATAATAAATTAGTTGTAAAATTTATGTCTTTGGTTTGTTTCAGTTCAATTGTTTTTTAGAGTTCCTGAAAAATATTACAATCCTCCAATCCTGCATTTAGTATACAAATTTAGCTGAGCACTAAGAACACTTATTGAAAAAGTATATAAAATATATGTGTATCTAACTTATCACACATTATTGGACATTGTCATTTTCTCAACCTCAAAAGCTATCAGAAATCATAAAGACTCTACACATCCAGCTTCTGGTTTTGAGGGAAAAGATTATAATAATGGTAGAAAATGCTATACAATACAAATATTAAAGTTGACATAAGTAGATTTACTTTGGTATTTATTTAATAACCACTACATATTTTTTTATCACCTCTGCAAAGTTCTTTCTAGGCCTTTTCCTGTCAATCTAACTGCTGCAGAATTGTGACCTCAGTTTATTTTGCTAGATATTTTTAGCCGAAAAGCAGTGCCATTCAGCTTTTAACCAAGTCTCAGGGGTTAGGTCAGGTTAAGAGAATATTGTATACATTTTTTAAAAGAGAATATTTTCAAACTCTTTGTAGCACAGGCAGTGATGCCCTCCTCAACCCGGTATGACCCGATAAACTGATAATGCCAGAGTGAGCTTCTCAATTTAGTTGTAGAAATCTCCTTTTTGGGATATTATTAATTCTATACGTAAAAAAAAAATGCTACTACTTCTAAAGGACGCAAGCCTTTCCAACTTGACTGTCAGTGTCTTCCCTGCCATTGGGCTCTCTGTCTAGACTGCCCTCTAGAATCTGTTTAAAGAGAGAGTCAAGAATCAAACCCACTGACAGTTTCTCAGAAAGATTTACTATTGCACTTGACAGGAAGTGGCTTATCAATCATCTGAAGGCCTTTTGTTTGGAAAACCAGGGTTTAGGAAGAAAAGTAAAGCACATCTTGAGGGCCATTGGGTCCTAACTTGTCCATGCTTATATGCCTTAAAGTATTTCTTCTTGTTAAAGAACATTTCTATATAGATTTTGGTCAACTGAAACTATTTCTTAAGTAGTACATATGAGGACTAGGCAAGGCAGAATTAAAACAGAAAGCGGCTTATTTAGGTATCCAGGCTAAGCCCTCTTTTTATTGAAAAACATACATCTAAACAAGGTGAAGCATCTTGTTCAAAGCCCCACAGCCAGTTAGCATCAGTCTTGGCTATATTCTTTCTAGTATGCCACCCAATACCCTACATTTAACTTTTTCTTTTTTTAATTGGGGAACAGTGTTTTTTTCCAGGACCCATCAGCTCCAAGTCAAGTAGTTGTTTCAATCTAGTTGTGGAGGGCACAGCTCATAGTGGCCCATGTGGGGATCAAACCGGCAACCTTGGTGTTATGAACACTGCGCTCTAACCAACTGAGCTACCGGCCGCCCCTAATTTTTGATAGCAATATTAGACTACTTATATTGAATTATAAAAATTTCCACTTACATGCAAATTCAAATGTAAATTTTAAAATATAATATTTGAAATTTGAATCATAGTTCCTGGTACACTGAAAATAAGCTGAAGAGCTTACTTTATAAAGTCTTACACGGAGGCATTAAAATGTCTGCATTGATCAGGACAAATCTTAATTGTAGACTGGGTTATAATATTTATAACTTATTCACTACAATTATATTATATGCCAGGCACTAAACCGATTTGACCTTGAAAAGTAGATACTATTACACACATATTTTAGATGAGGACACTGACATTCAAAAAGGTAAAGGACTTCTCAAGGGCACCTAGTTAATTAATGACAGAGGACTGATCCCATTTCAGATCTGTTTGATTTCAAAGCCTTAGCTCTTATCCATTTTAATAACTCCAAAATGCCATTCTCTGTAGCCCATGCCAATAATGAATCAAAACTATTTCTCTTCTGGTTTAGTGTAAAACTTGATATAATTTCGTGTAAAACTTGTTGCCAAGTAAGGTTGCTCTGCATAAACTCCTATATATTACCATAAATCCAACCTGCAAAAATAACAGTGTTCTTCTTTAAAAATGGTCCTTAGGTCACAGAAGGCCAGGTCTGAAAACCAAATCTCCAAACTCTTCTCTCTGTTCTGTATGCTCTGCAAACTGGTGTGGTTGAGGTAGGAAAACAGGAAAAAGAGCAATTTAAAACCCATTCTGCAGGCAGAATTCAACTCCACGAGGTGGTCCTTTCCTGAATTAAAATGTCCTACCGTGTAGCTAGAGTGTTATTGTGCTGATTATGTTTACATTTCAAGTACAGTCATGTTTCTATTGCATAATAATGACAAACAAGGCTGGCATAGGATGCTTTAAACCTCATAGATACATGACAAAAAATAATGTATGTGACTACCTCCAGTCTAGTTAATAACTTTGAATACCTGCAAGTTATCTGTAGAATATTATTTGAAAAGTTTAGTTTGTTTCCCCTTACTATTAATAGAATTACTGATGCACAAAAAGGAAGAAATATATGAACCTGTCTTTAAGTAGACAGAAAGATAATCTTTTCTGTTCAAATAGTTGAACTTCAATGTTAATTTGACAGTAGCTATTACTTGACATGTTTTAAAGAAAAAACAGTAACATCCTTTTCACACAAGCATTAATATTGAATTGCATACTTGATAAGTAACATTCCTCATCTGAAATTTATTTATCTTAAAAAAACATTAGTTTGATAGAAATGATAATATTTAAAGTTTTCAAATCAAGTGAAATGGAGATATGTAAGCATAGAAATAAATGAAATTATTAAAAATATAAAGATTAAATTGTAGAATAGATTTTTATGTGAACAGCAACATAAAGGAAAATAATTTTTTAAATATATTATTTAACTGGGGAGAATATAAGGGAATAGAAGTTCTACATTAGGTGAAAATCTAAATGATTCTAATATGAAAATCTAATTGAGTCTACTAGTCAAAGAAATAAATATGACTATAGCTAACACTGCTGTATGATATATAGGAAAGTTGCTAAGAGAGTAGATCACGAAAGTTCTCATCACAAGGAGAAATTTCTTTTTCTTTCCTTTTTATTGTATCTGTATGGGATGATGGACGTTAATTAAACCTATTGTGGTAATCGTTTCACAATACATGTAAATGAAACCATCATGCTATACACTTTAATCTTATACCGTGATGTATGTCAATTATTTCTCAATAAAACTGGGGAAAAAGAAATTAATAATTTATGGAGAACTGGCTTTCCTTTTTATCCCAACGTTTAATTTTTAGTTGATTCAGATGCTCAGACATGCAATAGTAGCTACACCTGATAAATTCCCTGATTTACAGAGCTAAGTTTCTGTAGTTATTTGTTAATGGTTTCCCCAGTTTTGCTGATGAAACAAAGCATGTGGGAGTTTAATTTCCATGTATTTTAACAGCTTTTAAAAGATCTCAAATATCTGCGTGTGTATTTTTTTTTAAGGGAAGGGATCATTTAGTATCAGAAGATTCTAGTAAAATCATAGGCACTTCATTTATGGCTCATAATAAAACTCACACGTGAAGTATATCTATCAATTATCTAGTTATAATAATTGTTTCCTACCCTGGCACATAAGCTGCATAGTAAAATGTTGGAGTCTATCTCTTTGATATTATCCTAGGATCTGGTATGGGTTAGGGCAAGGTTTCTTCACCTCAGCACTATTGACATTTGGAACTGGGTAACTATTTGGAGGGACTATTCTGTGCACTGCAGAATGTTTGGCAGCCCCGCTGGCCACTACCCAGTAGATGCCAATAGAACACCCCCTTGCCTTCTTACTGTCATGAAAATTGAAAGTGTCTGCAGACTTGCTAAATGTCTCCTGCCGGATATAATCCCACTGGTTGAGAACTACTGAGTTAGGGATATAATATATGTCACCGCAGTAAAGTAACTGTTTTCTCTAAGTCTCCGATTCTTCAGTCTTTAAGGTCATGGACCCACCTGAGAATCTAACTCAGAAAAATTCTACACAGAAACAACATTTTGTATATTACATTTTGGTGATCCCTTTAGATCCATCCATGGTCTTTTGTTTAAAATATCTATTCTGAACAGTATTTCTAAATAATATATTAGAATGAAAACAGAACAAATTGTGAAAATAACAGAAAATGCATATTCTTTAAGCATCTCACATATTAAATCCTTTTACAAAACCCCTTGGTACATCAAGGATTCATTTTAACTGCCAATCGTGTCTCATTCCGTATGTCTGTAGGCAAGTAAATCCTATCATTCTCACAATACTATGGAAAGTCCATGTCAGGCTGTTATTTTTTTTCACTTAACATTCAGACTAAGTTAATGTCCAACTTTAAGTGTATATTTCCCAGATACCGGAAATCTGAATGTAACACCTTCAGTGACAAGTAATTTTATAGTAAACCTAGGTATGTCCATGCAAATAAAGCAAAGAGGAGAGCTATGTTTTTTGGAAGATATTTGGGAAATCTCAGTCCATAAACTAACCCCTTCCCCCAAGAATGATGTTTTAAATCAACATTCTTAAATTTCCAGCTGCTCACAAAATATTATCAACTATATCGACTATATTAGCTATACCTTCAACAGAATCACATTGCAATCAACATGCAGATAATGGAATTAACATTTTCCCAAACTCAAACCCAAGCCTCTCTTCTTCTGATAATTTATTTCTACAAATGACAGCTCCATATTGTAATCTCCTAGGTTTCAAATCCAAAAAGAGAATTTCACCCACTTTTTCTCACTACCTACTCTTTTTCACTCTGTTCACATAGTAGCATGGGTTTTCGATTTTGATCATCTGAGTGTGAATTCAATGTCTGTCATTTGTTGGTATGCAATTTTTGGCAAATTATAGACACAGCTTCCTGAGATATTCCTTATTTGTAAAATAAACATAAGAATACCTATATCATAAGCTTGTTCTGAGGATTATCACTTACAAATTCCTTGGCTATTCCATTACCCAATATCTTAATAATATTTATACTTGTAATGAAATCAGGGCAAATAAACAAATAGATTTCTCAATGAAGGTTAGTTATCATTACTTATTCATTTTGTAATATTTCTATCACATAACCGCATCCTTCCAGTCCAACAACCAATACCCTAGTTTTGACCTATATTAATGATTTAGTAGAAATTTAAAACTTTATTTTATTTTTAGATGAATTGCAATTATATCTATTTTTTTCCTTCCTGACATGGATTTAAATTCACTCTATAAATGCATAGAAAACCTGGAATATTCTAGCTATATTTCTCTTAAAACAACTTTCCAGAAATAAATGACACAAAAATACAATCTACTTAACATAAAAATAATTCATAGTATAAAATCAGCTACTATATGAGAGCTATAACCTTGTTAGATTCATAAAGTTAATGAATTGCTACAATTTGATTTGGATCTCAAATGTGATATTTTGTTAGCTTCTTCCCCCTTAATATATTAAATGTCATTCTGATAGAATGATAAATGTGCATATGTCTAAAGAACTTTCAGGTAAATGTGCAAAGAAATACAGAAAAAAATTGCTTGGCACAGGGAAATGTGTTTTCGTCCTTCATTTAAAAAATGCTTATTTTAGTGGTACTCGATGACACATGGAAATATTAATGGACATGAGCCTTTATGTTTTCAATTTATACTTTCCATCTAAGTCAAGAAAAACTTCAAAGTAGTTATATTTTAGGGATATTAGTTCTAAATAAAATGACTTTTGTATCAATTCAATTGAGTTGTAAATAGTTCATATCAGAGAGACTATATATACTAAATGTGCAGGTTCAGGAGAGGAAAACAGCAAAATTCAGTTTCCTGTATGATAGACAGCCAGTGAAGGGCAGAGTGGTGAGGAGAGAGGTGGTCAGGGACTGATCATAGAGGAGTTTGTAAGCCATTGTAACAATCCGGCATTTTATTGCGTTTGTAGTAATATACAGAGGGTGCCAAAAAATGTATACATATTTTAGAAAAGGAAAAAACTGTATTAAAATTACGCTGATGGTAACCACTTTGAGCACCTCTTGTAATTGCAGAAGTCAAACATGACTTGTAATCATCTTTTGTTATCAGTATCTGTCATGTCCAGCGTGGTAAGGGCAAATGGGTCTCTAGAGGAGTGACGCAGATTGAATAAGAGCAAGAGACAAAAGTTAGATTTAAGAGCGAGACCAAGGGACTCATCCAGAGAAGACTGAGAGAGCCCCGAATCGGGTCAGCGCATGGCTTTTATTGAGTAGTTTGTAAAGAAGTGAAACTGCTGTCAATCAAATTGCAACCGTGTGATTTGTGTGCCTTAAGACCTTTTCCATTAACATTCCAATTGTGTTCCAGCAAATCCTATGCCTTCACACTTCCACCACATGGCCCCAAGACACTTTGTTACTGTGTCCTCCCAGGGGAGATAACTATTATCATTCCAATAGGTCCCAGTCACCTGAGACACTCCCCGAGAGAGCTTTACAGATATCATTCCATCCGGCCTCAGTTTTCCGAGACACTCTCTCGACTAATGGGTCAGAGGCTAATGCAGGGGGGGTGGTATTGGAATCGGCTATAATGCAACAAGTATCTATTATTATAATTTTAATAGAGTTTTTTCCTTTTTTAAAATGTGTATACATTTTTTTGCTCTCTCTCTCTCTCTCTCTCTCTCTCTCTCTCTCTCTCCACACACACACACACACACACAAACACACACACACAGTGCCAAAAAATGTATACACAGATTAAGAAAGGAAAAAACTGTATTAAAATTGTAATATTCAATAGATACCGATAACAAAAGATAAACACAAGTCACGTTTGACTTCTGCAATTACAAGAGGTGCTTAAAGTGGTTACCATCAGCATCTAGACACTTCTGATTACGGCGAACTACTGCTTGAGCAACACTGACCAAAGTGTCCAGTTGTATACATTTTTTTGGCACCCCCAGTACATATATATATATGTATATATATATATATATATATGTATATATATATATATATATATATTTAGCAGTGAACAATTTGGTATAATTTACATGTCAGCAAAAACACCTTACAAAGATCTGGTGGGTGGACCTTGGTGGGCAAGAGAGCCAAATACTAATGATAATTCTAGGAAGATGCGGACAGAGAATTGAAAATTTGTATGTCCTTCCATGCTTTCAAATTTATTTGTCTGAAAAAATAATTTAAATGTCCATAGTCAAGTCATGCATTCTTCAGATCATTACATGGCTCTACAATTCCCCATACTTTTCTTGCCACCCGGATGCATACATTTACAGTATTGCAAGGCTATTGATGGCATCATTTGAGTTTGGAACCCAGATAGATATTCAAACTGGTGAAGATCCTCTAATTTATTTTGTTTTATTATTTGGACAGTAGTAATATATGCATGTGATAAAAAAAAAGTTACATGTACAAAATTCACACAACAGAAAGTTATAATTTAATATTAATATTTAAATAATTTAGTCCCTTAGCCTCTCCCCAGAAGTATCCACTATCAACAGTGTCTTATGCATCTCCAAAAATAAAGTCTCATGCATATTTGAAAATATGCAATTATGTATATTCCATTTATTTTTAACACAAGTAGAACTACAACAATCAAATTGTTCGGTTTACTTTTTATCTTTACTGAGCAATATATACTTTTTGTTTCTATTTTTAAAATTCTTCTTCATGGCACTTACCAGCACATTGCATTACATGACAGGCAAGCTACATTAGCTTGCTTTTCTGTTTAAAGCCTGCTTGTCTCACTACATTGGAAAATCCATAGAGGCAGGGACTTAGTATGAGCATAAATGCTTGCTGAATGTATTAATGAATGAATCACTTATATGTATTGTCCCATCAGCCCATATTCTGCCATCCCATCCTTCTTAATGGTTGCGTAGCATTCCGTGGTACAAGTAACATTAATTTTTGTAACCATCTTTCAATTACTGGTTATAAAAGCTGTAATGTAGCAATGTATCCTTGTACATATATCTTTATGTGTATATGTCAGTACATTCATTAGATGAATTCTTTTTATTTGTTTTTAAAGAAATTTTATTGGGGAACAGTGTGTTTTTCCAGGACCCATCAGCTCCAAGTCAAGTCATTGTCTTCAATCTAGTTGTGGAGGGTGCAGCTCCTTGGCCCATGTGAGGATTGAACCGGCAACTTTGGTGTTAGGAGCCTGTGCTCTAGCCACCTGAGCTAACTGGCCACCCAGATGAATTCTTAAATGGAAGAAAATTGTTAAATCAAAGTAAATGTGCTTTTAAAATGATAGTTATAGTCAAATTGTACTCCTAAAAGAGGGTACAAATTTAGAATACAGCAAAACGTGTTTTTCCATATCCTTTCTAGTCATCAGCCTGGGGCCTCAGAGGCCAGGAGTAAACTGAGTACATCAGAAAGACCATTAATAAAATATTTCACCTCTTGGAGGTTTGGGTTTATTCATCTATAAAATAGAGATGATAATAAAACCTACCTTGAGTGTGGTTTCAAAGAGAGGAACTTCTGTTTAGATTTGGAAATGAGTAATAAATGAAAGTGAGAAAATGGCCTCCATGTGGCTACTTATCAAACATACTAAGATATTAATATTTTAGTGGCAATTTTCTCATTGGCCTAATTTACGGCTATACATTTTCCCCCATCGAAAAAATTATAGACTTTTCACATTTTAAAGTGTTCTGACCTGGACTCTTACATAATAGATGGCCCATAAAAGACAGTTCTAGGTTATCCTTTTTTATTGTTAGATGATGATTTTTTTTTAGAAGAAAAAACACTGGGCAATAATAACAATACAACAAAAAAAGAAGCTACTGCTTTTTGAGCAGTTATTATAGATGATCTTCATGCTAAGTGCTTTCCAAATATTTATTTGACATTCATAGTTGTCCTTTTGAGTTATGCTTTATTACTTCAATTGTACAAATGAAAACAAAACAAACTAATGCATGCAAGTTTTAAGCAGCTTACCCGGGGCCACAGGCCTGGTCTAGTCTAGAAGTTAAGAACTGTGAGCTCTCGTCCTAGATCTGCCATTGACTTCCTGAGGTGAGTCAAGTAATTTAATTTCAGTGTCTGGATTTGTCTTAAAAAATAAAAAAGGAGAGATGGGATGGTCATATGGTCCCTTGAAGTTCTAGTATTTGTAAATGTAACTGCTGAAAAACTATTCTAAACCTCATCATGATCACCCCATTCTCCTTTTAATCAATTAGATAATTAACCAATTTCTTTATGTGTGACTGAAATCTTTATTTAATTTAAGCCCATTTCCTTTTATTTGATCCTCTGCAGACAAAACAATATTCCACTCAAAAACAATAATGAGTTCATTCTTTTTATTCCATTTTCTGAGTAGGCAGAACTTTATTTAGACTTTTAATACGACTAGATTTCTCCCTTTCAGTATTTTTAAAAAATCTTTTGGCATAGACTTTAATTTCTTCATATTCTTTATTAAAATACAGACTCAAATTAAACCTAATACTCCAATCAGAGTTTAAGCTAGGGAACTAAAGCCAAGTACCTTTATAAAGGAAGAATGGTTTTTTAATGCTTTAATATTATTATATTTTTGACATGTTCCAGAATCATGTAGAATTATTCTTATTATATTGCTGATATAATTTGAAGGTGATTCTTTGTTATCATTTTTATTTCAAATATTTTAGTACTGCTATCTAGCTATTTTTCTCTTGCTATCTTATTTTGAGTTTACGAATATCTGTATTTGTACTCATTCATTCAGTTTTATTTATTCTTGAACCAGTTTTTCTTCTAATTAAATACATTTTATTCTAACAATAAGGATGTGATAAAGAAGTTTGATAATTATATTTTATTTCCTTGATATAATTATGTAATATAGTCATTGAACAAAATTGTCTTGTGGGACAAAGTCTCGTCATCCACAAATCACTTATTTCTTCACCCCAAATTATGATCAGACTCTTGACACCTACTCTCTTGGTGTGGCTTGCCCCTAGTGTTCTGCTAACTTAAAAGTGATAGAGGTAATATCAAATTTCTTTATATAGTCACTTTGGTTCCCCCCCTAGATTATGTTTTACATGTTATTTTCAATTAGAAATTGGAAAACAAATTTCTTCTTGATTTATTCAGGAGGGCTCAATTGTAAAGCATGAAGTTTCTTTATAACGCCCTGAATTGCAGAGAAAGTACCATGATGTAAGCTCCGTGCACAATGCTGATATGATGTATCCTGTTCTAAAACAGGTCAGTTAAAGTGATGCCAGAGAAGAGTGATCAAAAGAGTCTCACCATGAACAGAGTGTTAAACATGAGTTTGTAATTTAAGAAGAGAAAATTAAAGAGGAAGCCATTTGTTACCTCCCAATATTATAAGTAGGATTAATAAAGTTACGTTTGTGATTGAGCAGGCTTACAAATGATCGCTAATTTCATGAGTGAGTGAGCTGAAAGCAAGTCTATAGAATCAAGTGGAAGAACTCCTAAATCTGTGTAGATGGATACCTTGGACGAGATGACCTCTACAGTTCTGTATATAGTTAACTTACGTCAAGGGTGTGCTGCACTGTAGAACATTGGATTAGGTCGAACCATATGAAAGTGATTACCTTTTTTTGTTGTTTTACAATTTTTGACCTACGTTTACATGAATGATGCATAGTCCACCTGCCATAGTAGGATTCACAATTCAATTCTGCATGTCCTAAGTGTAGCATGTGTATGGCTCTGACCTTAAGGGAATTTTAATTGCTGTTCAACGGTCTCTGGACTAGCCTCTCAGCCTTTCTTGGCACTGTCCAACTGTGTACTTCACTCATTTTTGCCATCCTGAGGCCTACGGTAACTGGGCATAAGCTAGTCTTTGCAATTCAAGTCTTGAACTGTTTATTGAGTTTTAATATGTGATAACTTCTGCTTTGGCTTCTGATGATGATGAAAGATGCTGGGATAGGACCTGGAAGTGTCTGATATGTCTCAGATGATGAGATTCTGTTGTTCTGATGCTCAGCACTTCCCGTGCTGCTTTCCCTTTATTTCCTTATGAACAGCTCTGCCTATCTTACCTGTGGTCACTTCTTCCCTTTTGGTTCCAGAGACCATTAGCTGTTTGAGGTAGAGATAATGCCATTGCCTTTTCCAAAGGTCATGCAGTGAATGCAAAGAACAACTCTGATACACTTTAGTGTTGCAGGAGGAGATGTTTGGGCATGACTGAGGTCTCTATGGTAAGTGTGTCTTAAGTTAGACAGAGACCCTGAGCTGAGGATGTGTGTTAAAATAACTTAAGGAGTTATTCCCAGGGATGTCCTGCAAGAGATCGTGGAAGCCTAGGAAGGGTTCAATCTCCGCTGAAAGTCTCAGATGGTAGCTTCAGCCTGATCCTGCTGGGAAAGTCTAGTAGGTTATACCTCAGATTTATCCTCATCCCAGGTTAGTCCTTGCATACTGCTACACTGTTCAGTACTGGTTAAGGCTACCCTGGGCAGTGGGCTCAGTAACTCCCAGATGCTTTAAAATGTTTGCACTTGTGGACCAAAGCAGCTCCAGTTCTCCTGAAGACAGAAGAGCTGTGGACAGATACTGGTGCTTGGAAGGACAAGGGACATGGATGGTGCAAAAAAAAATGGTAAAAAAGGATTTGAGGGCCGGCCAAGTGATGCATTGGTTAAGAGCTGGCTTGGTATGCCAAAGGGCCCCGGTTCAGATCCCACATATGAGGGCCAGTGACACTGCCCTCTACAGCTAAGATACTGAACAACAGCTCAACCTGGAGCTGGGCTGCCCTGAGTCGCC
>NW_017731860.1:1109957-1119023 GCF_001890085.2 Hipposideros armiger | reverse complement strand
CTTGGGCCAGTGAAGCAACATCCTCCACAATTAGACTGAAGAACAAAAGGACAGCAACTTGTCTATTCCCCTTCCCCCAATTACCCAGCACTGTTCCTATTCCCCAATTCCCCAATTAAAATCTTTAAAAAAAAAAGGATTTGAGGGGATCAGGTTGGAGCACGAACATTAAACAGCTACAGGTGTCTATAGGCTGACTATCAGGGAGGGCTTTGTTGCTATGGCATATGCTGATGATAGCTCAAATAAACAATAAAGACAACTTTAAGAAGTTTGTAGAAATCTAATTAGGGAGATGAAACTCAAACTAAAGTCATGGTGAACAAATGCTATTCACTTCCCCAGACTGCTGGATACAGGGTTCTAATCCCACAATTGCCACACCCCACTTCATGCCTGTTGGGTGAGTAATATATTATATAAAGCGCATCAGTGGAGAGCGGGGACTGACAGTGGAAAGGGCATTAGAAGTTGTCAACTACCACTGGCAAATTAGCACAGACAAAGCCACTTACTTTTCCTTTTCTTGCATGTCATAAAAAGAAAGTTTCCCAGAATGCAATCCAAAGCTGAGTTAAGCATGCTTAAAGCTAGAAGGACAAAATATTATAGAAGGACTAAAACCTCAGCTACTAATTATTCCTTTTTAAAGACTTTAGTTTCAAAGAGGCCTCATATGTGATTATAATGATCTTTGGACACACTGTTATGTTACACATGAGATGGGCCTCATTGTAACAGCTGCCAATTCCCGAAGACTAAAGTTTTAAAGGTTTATTCAAATGGAGCAGTGACCCAACTGAGAACTCCTCATTCAATATCTTGTGGCTTTAACAGGAACTATTAAATATGTCAGGAAGACAAAGAGTCAATAGAAAGTACATAAAACTTTAGAGGGTTTTTTTTCTTGAGAAATACAGTCTTCTTCCTTTAAATAAAGGGCCCTGGGAAGACTCTTGGCAGCTTCAGCAACATATAAAAATACTCATTTTGCCAACATTGTGAACTTGTGTTGACCTGACTCACAATGACCCATAATCTTTTTTCACAGGGAAATATAATGTCTAGTCTCTACAACCACAAACAATACAAGTCCATTATATAAATTAACTTTATTGATACATATGAGGTGTTTACTCAAATGAAGACAGAAAAGTTTTGACAAGGAGATCTAAGCCCGAGATAAAATAAGTTACTCTAAAGTAGAAGGCAACAATCCATCTCTATTGGACATTCTTTAAAACAAATTATTGTACTTTGCTTTCTCATAAATCTTTTTCAATATTTGTCTTACCCTTCCCTAATTTCATAGGAAATTCCTATATTCAGAGATAATTCTTAAAACGCGTTTACTAAATATACCAGCAGTTTGACCTTAATAAAATATTGTTAAGGGGGCAAAGGTAAAGAGATTAGAAAGCACAAATTAGTAGTCACAATATTGTCACAGGGATATGAAATATAAGTTAAGAAATATAATCAATAATGTTGTAAAGATCGTGTAAGGTACCAGATGGGCACTGGATTTATTAAGGATACCAGCTCACACACTGTGTGGATGCCTGACCACTGCACTGTACACCTGAAGCTGAAGTAGAATAATACTGAATGTCAACTATAATTGAATATATATATGTGAATATATATATATATATATATATATATATATATATATATATATATTCACAGGATGTGGAGTACAGCATAGAGAATAGAGTCAATGGAGTTGTAACAGCTATATTCGATGTCAGAGGGGTAGCAGATTGGGGGAGGCAGGTTATCACTTTGTGAGGGGTGAAATGCCTAACTATTACATTGTTTTGTACACCTGAAAGTAATACTATTAAAAAACAAACCAACGAGGGTGAGTGAAACACACACACACACACACACACACACACACACACACAGAGGGTATCAAAAAATATATTTCTATACACATTTTAAGAAAGGAAAAAACTGTATTAAAATTGTAATACTCAATATATACCAATAACAAAAAGATGAATACAAATCACGTTTGACTTCTGCAATTACAAGAGGTGTTCAAAGTGGTTACCATCAGCATCCAGACACTTCTTTTTTTCTTGAGCGAGCTCTTAACAAACTGAGCCACTCGGCCAGCCCTCAGACACTTCTGATTATGGCGAACTACTACTTGAGCAACATTGACCAAAGTGTCCACTTGTATACATTTTTGGCACCCCCGGTACACACACACACACACACACACACACACACACACACACACACTTTACACTGGCAGTTGTTTGCATGTGGGTGGAATTATCTGAGATTATTTGTGATGTAGTTTTATTTTGGTATTTTATGGCCAGAAATAATTCTCTGAATTTCTACAATATGTTAAGTTTGTAGTAAAATTAATTTTTGTAGTATAAACATAGACTGGGAATTTCTGCTTAGAAAATATATAGTATCTGAACAATTATATAGTGGAGACCACTTATCTTACAGATAAGAAAACTGGGGTCAAGAGAGATTCAGAGAGCAAAGGCTTAAAATGTGGACTCTTTCTGAAAGATATTTTAGTAGCAAATTGGTCAAAGAACTGATATATCATTTCAGCTATAACTATACAATTTTAATCCAATCACATTAGGTAAATATAAGTTTGTTTTAATAAATTGAAATACAACTGATATATTTTTACTTGATGAAAAGTTTGTATAATAAATTGGTGTACTGGACTTTTTTTTTTTGCTTCAGTTTGCTTTAGTTAACAGGATTTAATTTTAGAGTGGACCCTCCCAAAGAATATGAATGCAATTCAGGATGGTGCAGCTCTAATAACCTAGTTGTCTTGTCATCCCATTGAAGAAAAGAGACCCAATGTTTCACAACCAAAAGATACAACATTATGCCAGGACTATTCTGTCTCTACTCCTATTTATTGTCTCTGCTGTGCCACCATTCTACCTTCTTTTTACTCTTACCTTTATGGCAAGGCCTATACTGATTCACCGCTCCTGCGAACTGACATGTATTGTGTGTGTGCACACGCACGCGCATGCACGTGCACATGCATGTATGCACATTTAATTTCTGCCTTTGCTATAAACAGCTATGTCACCCCCATTCAAACTCACCACACAAAGGATTCTTTTATTCACTGCTGAGTACAAGGGTCTTCCATTAGCCCAACTCAAGGGAACTAGCCAACCTATGGATACTTACTTCTAAGACAGGACCCCATCTTTGTGCAATAAATTTTGGCCAGAGAAGCCAGCTGTTGCTTTTCCTCCAGCAATCGTTTGGGTCTAGCCTTCAGCAAAGCCATCCCTTACTGACCTCACCTTCCCAGGGTGTGTTTCCAGGTAGGAGAACGTAGATTTAATCTTCTGGTTCCAGCCACCCAATCACCTAAAACTGACTAAATCAAGTTTATTTTCATAGATGAAGAGTTTTCAAATGTATTAATACCTCAAAATGTATTTCCACTTGCTTGGAAATACAAGCAAATTCCTTTATGATGGGACACAGCTTTTCACTTTACAATTGAAAGAATTAAAGTACCAATTCTTGGCTAAGATAATGCAGCGAGGTCAATTAGCCAGTTGTTCAACTACTGTAAATGCTTGAATTAACATACTTCCCTGTTTCAGAGAGGAATTAGATACTAGGGATTGGATGGACAGGAAAATAGAGAAGGGGTGGGGAGCTTGTGATGTGTAGGAAAAATGATGAAAAGGAAGACCAAGAATCAGTGAATACAGTTTCCAATATTTAAGAGATTTTTTAAATTATTGTTTAGCTCTAACTTTGTGCAAAAGGAAAGAAATGATTTAGAGTGTTGTTATTATTTATTTCTCAAACACATTCTTACTCGTGCTCACTTTAGCACTACTGTTAAGACCCCACATGACCCTGGACAGTGGTTTTGGTGCTTTATGTAATTTATTTTGCCTAACTTATCCACATACACTGTAAAACAATTTCATTATCTTGGGATGTGCGGGGCAGGAACAAACTTTCACAATCTTGCCACAGGGATATGTCCACTCTTAGGCTCTGAGCCACTGTTTCGTCAATAGAGACCTCAACTATTAATAACTCTTCTTCCTATAGGTCATGATGAACCTCTACAGTGATGACTTCTTGCAATAGGATCTATGAAGAAGGAAGTAGACAGTACCCTACATGCTTGAGTATGGCCCAGAGATTGGGAGGGACAGGCTTTTACTACCTGAGAAAGTTTTTTTGAACCTTGGTGATGTGGTGCAAAATATAAGATATGTTTGCACATATTCATTTCCTTACCACTAAACATGCTTGGGTAACCTCTAGAGATATTTAAGAAATATACCACATTATGGTATTTACATCCATTTATTGGATAAAGCAAAGACCTGCCAGGGTTAGTGGACCCTTGAGCAAAGAAAGATTTTCCAGCTGGTCCAAGGTACAGGTCACGGTCAACTGGCCCTTATAAAACACTCACTGTGGTACTTGAATTGTAGGAGGCAGACGGGGATGTGCTATCACACCTATTGTAAACCAGGAAAGAAGAATCATGGAGGAAGACTCGTGATTTTCGGACCAAAGTTTTGCCTTCTTTCCCAAGTAACTATTTAGTTCTTGAGAAGAATCTCTGGATGAGCTCAGAGAAGCTAAATTCCTGGTTTAGGGAACCAAGGGAATACCTGACCCCAGCCACCATCATAAACCAGATACAATCTGTTGCTCCTCGCAATAATGTCTGGTATATTCAGAAGCTTTTAAGTACCAAGTGAAAAGATATATGTACAGCACTGAGCCTGAGCAAGTTCTAAAGGCAAAAGTAATTTGCATAAGCAGATAACTCATACTTCCAGAGAGCCTTATTCCTGCCAAATTACTTCTCCTTCTTCAAACCACATCTGTGGCCTGATGGGAATTCCCTATGACATACTAAGTAGGAGAAAAAAAAGCTTAAATTGGAATTACAGAGAGCTCTGCCTTATAGCAAAAATGAGCTACTCTAGCATCACAGCCCCAGGAGGAGCCTTTAAGATAAGTGAGAAGTGGAATTCCTCCACCAAGAGGGATTCAAGTAACATTGAAACACTATCGATCACTGGTTCCTAGAAATGTTTTCTCCCCTTAACTTCTCTGATATTATTCTCTTTTATCTTCCTCTTGAATTTCTAGTCATCCCTTCTCTGTCCTTTTCGAAGACTAATCTTCCTCTGTATACAATTAATATTTGCACTCATTGGGTTTAGTTATATACTCATTTTTTTCTTTCTAGCCTACATTCAAAGTAGGCAATTTTACATGGCTGTGATTGTCATAGGTATGGCAATGACTCTTTCATTTACATCTCTAGCCTAAGACTCTGAGCTCCAGATCCATAGACTTCTTTCTTAATATTATGGAAAAATATACGTAACAGAAAATTTGAAGATTTAACTGTTTTAAAGTGTATAGCTCAGTAGCACTAAGTGCGTTCACATTGTCGTACAGCCATCACCATCATCCATCTCAGAACTTTTTCGTCTTACCAAGTTGAAAGTCCATACCCATTAAACAATAGTCCCCATTACCCTCTCTCTCCAGCCCCCCAGCAACCACCATTGTACTTTGTCTCTATGAGTTTGCCTATGGAAGGTATTTCATATAAGTGGAGTAATACAATACTTGTTTTTTTGTGTCTGTCTTATTTCACTTAGCATAATGTGTTCAAAGTTCACCCACGTTGTAGCATATATTGGAATTTCATTCATTTTTAATGTTGAATAATATTCTATTACATGGATATACCACATTTTGTTTATGCATTCATCTGTCAATGGACATTTGTGTTGTTTCCACCTTTTAGCTATTGTAAAGTGGGCTACTTTGAACACTAGTATACAAATATTTGTTCAGGGTCTCTGCTTTCAATTCTTTTGTGTAGATACACAGAAGTGGAATTACTGGATTGCATGGTAATTCTATGTGTAATTTTTTTTAAGAAATTTTATTGGGGAACAGTGTGTTTTTCCAGGACCCATCAGCTCCAAGTCAAGTAGTTGTTTCAATCTAGCTGTGGCGAGCACAGCTCCTTGGCCCATGTGGGAATCGAACTGGCAACTTTGGTGTTATAAGCCTGCGCTCTAACCACCTGAGCTAACCAGCCACCCCTTAAATATTCTTGAATTCACTTATTTATTTCTATCCTTGTCACCATTACTCTAGAAAGAATTCTCATGATCACTTTGATTATTGCAATCACCTTCTAACTGGTTTATCCACATCCATTCTTACCTTACCTCCTGACAACCACTGCTCTGCAATATGGCCAGAAAGTTCATATATAATCATGTCACCCACCTGCTGAAAAATATTCAGGGATGTAACATTGTTAAGAAAAAGGGCACAATTCTTAATATGGCTGGCAAAGCCCTGCATGATCTGGTCTCCACTTCCTAAGCTTCATCTCACACAAAGCTTGCCTCTTTCTCTGATCTCCCATTATACTGAGCTTCCTTGGGTTTTTAATGGGTCTCTTACCTGAAACAGGGGCATGGTGAGTGATATTCTAACTAGGAACCTACCCTCTATTGCTCATCATCACCACCTGGACACCATCCTTCACCTCTGAGATCAGGTTAAACTCCCTCTCATAGGCTGTCACTCAAGCATGTCTCTTTTTCCTAACATCTTATCATAGAAACATTTCAAAATTTTGTTTGTGTTTTTTTATCAAAATCTATCATACCCATTAGAAAATAAGTTTTAGGAGGTCATCGCCATGTCTCCTTTTTTGTACCTCTATACACCTAATGGATAGCCTGTTCCTAGCACAGAGTAGACAGTGCTTGTGGGGTGAAGGGATACATTGATTTATGTCTCTCTGGTCTCACCAGAATTCAAGCTCCTTTCTCAGATAAGGGTCTGCATTGCCTTATTCACGTTAGCATCCCCAACATCTAGCATATTTAGGGATCAATCAGGTTTGCTGAACTGAACACCATAATTCCAAGTTCAACAGAGCTTTAAGAATTAACCAGAAGCATACCCTTGTCCACAGTTATGTTTCTACCCCTCTCTTTAAGAAAATCCTACAAACTATGTCCCCTTTCCTTTGTAGAGTAGTTGGCTTACTCTTTTGTTTTCCTAGAGGAAGAGGACAGCATTTTGTTTGGGCAGGAAATTAAGACAAGCAGGAAGAGAGAAGTCTGGGGAGAGCTGGGAGTGAGGGAGTCCGGGCAAACTTGTCCCAGGGTGAATGCAAACTACTTCCGGTTGTCTCAATGTGTTGAAATGGAGAAAAGTGCATTCACAAAATCAATAGATGAAGACTGAATGTCAAGAACTGCACTAATTTCCTCTAGTTAAGAAAACACATCTGCAACAGCAGCTACAGTCACTGCCTCATTCAGGTCATGGTAATCTGTCCTTCTCCAAGTCCCATAAACCTTCTGCACTGACCAAACCGAAGAACCAATAGTGATGGGCTGACAATTACCACTCCTGCTTCTTTTGATTTCTTCATGGTGGTGCTAATCTCTGCTATTCCCCAGGGTGTTCTTAATTCATGATTTGGGCAGGAAATAGGAGGTTCAAAGGATTCTACTTGAAACTTCCTAAAGTAACAAAGCACCCATGTTAAGATTCTACAATTTCATTAGGTGTGCATTTATGCACACAAATCCATACACAAACACTTATGTACACTTTTATATCAGACCATATAGACTTAAATGGGAAATTCCTTTGAAACAGGAGCACTGAAAATTCCTACCCCAGACTGCAGTGACATTTGCATCTTGAAGAATTAGTGTTAATCAATACCTTCTACCATTGTACCTGACATATTTGGATTTCACTTTCTCAGTACCTGGTGACTCAAGTTAATTAGTGTAAGTCACTTTGGAAGGTTCAGTAAAAGATACGGAGTACTTACTGGCTTTTGATGGTGTTATAGAAGAGCCTTCAGTGGTATCGCAGACTGCTCTGAGTTTGGGAAGTGACCTAGGATTGGAAATGGGGTGATAAACTGTGACTTTCATGTTGCTTTAAGTCAGGACAAAAGTTTGGTTCCATTTTGCTCTGCATTTAATTATGCAAATGAAGTCAAACTTAAGGTTTCGTATGATTAATTAGGCATAGCCAGAGATCTTTGCAAGTCAGGGCATCCTTTGACAGCTGATTACCATATTTTCTCTGCTGCCTGTTGTGTTAACAATAGTCCTCTTACCACTGGATGTTAAGAAAATCAGACCCCTTGATTTGTCAGGTCTTCAGAATCATAAAGTCCTGTGGTTACTCCAAGTCAAAAACAAAGCCTCAATTCTGTACTTTAAAGCATCCAATCCAAACTATTATTCAATCCTTCCATCTCAATTATAGATAAATCTTCTTTCAACTTCTTACAGCCTAACATTTCTACTCCCCCTAGATTCCTTAAACTCTGCCACCATCAAAGCATTGGGAGAGATGAACAGTAAAGGAAATGGGACAGATCTTTCCCGACTGGCATTACGGTATGATGGCTGCATGCTCTCTGAATCTGACCATGAGAAAGTCTGCGTCTGCACGTTTATAGGTTCTTCACAGATGGTACTGCTGGGCTGTCTGTCTAGCTCTCCTTTAGCAGAGATGATACATTCTATTCCTCCAGCCTCTACTCCTTACCTGAGGCCCCAGTTTTCTAGTATTAAACTCTTTCTAATGTTGTCTAAGCAGAGAAAGCCCATATAATTAATATTTTCTTTTTTTAAAATTTTTTATTGTTAGTTTCAGGTGTACAGAACAATGCAATAGTTATCCTTTTCACCCTCACAAAGTAACAACCCTCCTCTCCCCCTCTATTGCCCTCCCCCCGATATATAATTAATATTTTCGACTAACACCATTTGTATTCTTCCTGGAAATAGGCAGGAGGCAAAATAAATAAAATAAACACCATCAATTGAAAACAATAAATGCTTAGAAATGTGATGTTACATAAACATACACATAAATACATACTTTTTTTTAAATTCTATGTGCTTTTTTTTTTTAAGATTTTTATTGGGGAGTTGGGGGAAGGGGAACAGACAAGTTGCTATCCTTTTGTTCTTCAGCCTAGTTGTGGAGGAT
>NW_017731860.1:1088056-1108927 GCF_001890085.2 Hipposideros armiger | reverse complement strand
CTGCAGCCTATGCCGTCGCCAGCGACGCCCAGCTCCAGGTTGAGCTGTTGTTCAGCATCTTAGCTGTGGAGGGCAGTGTCATTGGCCCTCATATGTGGGATCCGAACCGGGGCCCTCTGGCGTCCCAAGCCAGTTCTTAACCATCACGCCACTCAGCCGGCCCCATAAAACATTTTTTTAAATGCTTGGCATATAGTAATCATGTAATACATAAACTGACTCAAAAGTATTTGGTATATAGAAAGGATTCAGTAAAAGTCAGTAATTATTATTATTATTATTATCATTATTATGATTGCTAATATTATTCCAACTCCCAAGTACTATCTAAAGCTCAGATTGCTCTTTGGAGTTTAGAACTTTCAAGAAAATCATTTATCATCATGTAAGTGTAACTGATATATATGAGAATACATCCTAGCTGCCTTGCTTTAGGAGTGGCATGTGTATGTATGTGAGTGTCTGTCGGCGGGAGGGGTGAATTTACACAAAACTTCTCAGGAGCTTGTGGGGACTCTGATAGGCCTCAATTGTATACTTAAGTCAAGATGTCCTGAGGATAAATTTCATCTCTCCTCAATCTAAAATAGTATAGAAGCAGTTGGTAGCTTTGTAACTAATTCAAATAATATGCAGGGACTTTTTTTCTTATCGCTCCAACTGGAAATCTAAATTTGACACGTAAAAAGGCTATGTGAGAGATTTTGAGGAAATAACCATGAATTACACTTTATCTGAAATTGAGGGATTATATTTATCAAATAGACAGCGTTTACCCTATAGTTGTCTTGGTCTCAAGTCTTCAGACTGCATTAGACAGAAATAACTGTTTGCTAACCACGTTGATTCCTGCTATAGGTGAAGGCCACTTTCTCAAAGTGATTAACTGGCAATAGTACTCAATCCATTTATCCTTCTTAGGCTCCCCTATTCTAATGCATTGCAATACTCTCCCCTCTCTGTGAAGCTACAAATAGGCAGTAGCTGTGAAAACTTGAATTTGGAGTTTCTTAAAAATGAAAGTCTGAGACCTAATGGAATTGCTCCAACATAATGTTTGGAGTGTTGGGGAAAATGCAGTGTTCTTCATCTTCTTGAGTGGTCTGCTTGGCAGATGTTGTATTTTAACTGATCACAAGCCAGGGAAAATCATGTGAGTGTCACTGAGTAATTAATTAGGATAGGCTAGAAGCCATCGCCAATACAATGATCAAAAGTGATCACCCAGATAACCCAAGCCCTAGGCTTTGCGTTACCTAAATCCCATAATTGCCTGTGGATAAGCTGAACTGCACAAACTAGAGCTCTCACAGAACATGTGCACACTTATAACATTAACAGATTATTTCACAGCAATTCAAAAAGCAAACACTCTATTTGATATGAAACCTTTATACAAGTTGAAATTATTTTGTTATAATATAGTCAGCATGCTTTTAGCCTTAGCACATAGGAATACACAGTCTTGAGAAAATGTAGAGACGAGGTATGGATTTTTCAAGAACTCAGGAGTATCTCTCTGGGCCTTGGATTTCCTCTGTCTATCTCTTGGTTCTACTTTCTCTGGGTGGATATCATGAAACTATGTTCTCACCTGGCCAAAAATGGGAAACTCTTATCAAAAGAAGATGGAATAAATACTGGCTAGATAAAGATGTTCGTTATGGTTAGAATCTGATTCTTTTTTGTGTATTCAGCAGTGGTTCCCCTTTAAGGCTGCAAATTTGGAGTACGGGAGAGAAGAGAGACCTAAATTCTGAAGCGACTTTCAGTTGTGTGTTCGTTCCTTGAAATCAAAGTCCTGGCTAAAGCAAGCAATTTAGAAACAATCTATAACATCAAGAAAGATTTTAAGAAGCATTAGATAAACAAACAAGCAAAAAACAAAATAAAACAAAACTCAGGAAGTGTGGTAGCAATAAAGCAAACACAATTTTAAAAACCACTATGAAACAAAGATGGAAGAGTTATGAAATTGAGTCTAGAGAAATTTGCTTCTCAGTGTCTTTTTAGAAATATTGGGTAGGTGATTTGGACTAAGCAACCCTGGCTAATTCAATAATCATTCTCCAAGAAAAAATAAACAGGAAAGTGCTGTGAATGAAGTTCATCTATGAAAGAGGCTTTATTTATTTTTATTTTTATTGCGGAACAGTGTGTTTTTCCAGGACCCATCAGCTCCAAGTCAAGTAGTTGTTTCAATCTAGTTGTGGAGGGCACAGCTCACAGTGGCCCATACGGGGCTCAAACCAGCCATCTTGGTGTTATGAGCACTGTGCGCTCTAACCACCTGAGCTAGCTGGCCGCCCCCCTGAAAGAGGCTTTCACACAGAGAAAGGCCAAGACCGGGGAGGACTTGTCAACGGGAAGCTCTGTAGATCATCAAAGTAACATTAAACAGTAACTGTAAATGTTTCCTATCACTACCTTGACAAACACGTGCATATTTTCTCCTTGTTGTTTGACAATATCACCCTTTTGTAATAGAGTGAGGCAACATAATTTTTTTAAAATTAACATTTATGGCCATATAATTGGGAAGGGAAGCCTACTGTCTCTGTGCTCTGCTCTAATCATCCTATCTTATCCGCCCCTTTACTATTTGTGTGCACAGGGCTTCCCAATGAGCTTTCATTCCTATCCACCAGTACCTGTGTTTGTCTGCAAACTCCCCTCAGGCTGCAGAACTGCTATGCCTGAATGGAAAGAGCCAGAAGTTCCTGGTAATTTATGACCTCCAAGGCACAGTCCTTAATGACTGAAGGTTGGCCAGCTGGTCACAGGGGTATAAATCCTCCCACTTGTTGACCTCTGGTTGAGATGACTCTACGTGTGATCTGTACTGTGTGCAGAGGACAGCAACTTTGACACTAATCCAAAGTTACCTTCTGTGGAACTTTGCTTGATATATTCACCTTGGGGGGGGCACCTTTATGTTTTTCCCTGCCCCACTTCTTTCTATTTTACCTATGATTTTTTTCATTGTTTGTTTGCTTGTTTGTTTTTCCACTGAAGCGACTTCCTTGTATAACACTTTCACATAAAGCCTCTTCTCAGGATCCACTTTTGGAAAACCAAACAGAAGTTGATGTATCCTATAAGCTAACAATTTCTTAGCTGGCAGGACATAGCTAGGATTAAGTCTTATTCATTTTTTTTTTCGCATGATAGTATTTCTTGGAGGCTATTTGTCCCTAATATAGATATTTTCCCCTCATGGCCAGTAATGCTGTGATTTTTATATTGATAAAAATGCATTGACTGAATACATGGTTGAGGACCTTTTTCTCTGCTTGGGAAGGAGCCTTACTGACTGGAACCACTTGTTTATCGTGAAAGCTTCCAGAGCCACAGCCATCACCTTAAGAAGGAGTGCGCCAGGCTGATAAAATATGCCTTGAAACCCATTCTCTTTTTATTGAAAGAATATCATGGTTTCTATCAATTCAGTTTATAAACTTGAGCTCTAATTCATGCCATAGAAGTCTGTATCTTATATTTGGAAAATAACCAAATAAGAATATTTGAGGTGAAACTTGATAGATTAATAAGTTAGGTAATGATTCTTCAAGAAAAGAACTCTGGGGAATTCTCTTTCTTAACATAAAAGGCTCCCAAAAGAATAAAAATGATGTTTAAAGTATTGTGACAAGCACATATTCTCCTTTTCAATCTCCATTGTTATTCAGTATTTTGTAAACAAAATCATAACCCCGAACAGCTACTTACGAGCAAAATATTTGAGTCTGTCAGAATTTGATTTGCTCTAGCTGAACGAGACTTTGTGACTTCCGGTTTTCTTTACTCTTTCACTGCTGCACAGAAACTGTCTAGTCCTGTGTCCTTCCCTGTCTGACTCTCCTTGACATTATAAAGCAGACCTTTGGAACTACTGTTGGGCTTATTTTTTTTCCTATAGCTAACTTTAGTTTCCTTTCTCTTTGCTTAGTACATTTGTTTATTTATTTATTTTTATTTTATTTAAAAAGATTTTTTTAAATGTGTTTTTCGAGGACCCATCAGCTCCAAGTCAAGTAGTTGTTTCAATCTAGTTGTGAAGGGCGCAGCTCAGTGGCCCATGTGGGGATTGAACCGGCAACCTTGTTGTTCAGAGCACCGCTCTTTTACCAACTGAGCTAACTGGCTGCCCCCCACCCCCCCAAAAATATGATTTATATATTCACTCACTGAACCACATGTACAACTTAACCTAGTTGTAGCTTACCAGACAAGAAAGGATTTATTTTAATTATTCCTAAGAATCAAATAATTACAAAACAAACAAGCAGCCACTTCCAGAACAGAAATCACTAGATCAGTATCTGCACCTGTGAAGGGAAAGTTGTAACGTTTTCTTATCAGTTGCCTTCTCTCTTTCCTTTAACACTCCTCGTCTCCCCACTGCCCCCATCGTGGACCATTTCATCATAGATGCTGGCTACTCCACGTGTAGTCTTTGGGCCAGCAGCATCTGGAAGTGTCATCAGGAAACTGGTTAGAAATTCAGAACCTTTGCCTCTCCCCAGACTTACTGAGTTAGGATCTGCCCTTGAACAAAATTCTCCAGTAAATTCATGTGTACATGAAAGTTTGAGAAGCGCTGGTGCAGAGTACAGGCTGTAGTGTTTATTGTTGAAACCAAGTGGCCCTTTTCATGTCTTGTATGGGTCATATGTTACAATTAAAGGAAATAACATTGAACTTGTGTTCTTTTAAAAATGGCATTAGTTTAAGGCATAAACATACTGTAGATGTAAAAGATGGTACATGCTAAAAATAATTCTGTCTGTTACAAATTGTATAGGATTTTTGCGTAACATCATTGAAGCATAGAAAACAAAATTATCTTTTAAACCAGAATTCAAAAAAAAATTATCATCTTTCAATTGCCTACATAGCATATTCTACAAAATGATACTGAAAAGCAAATATGCTATGTAACCGGTACGGTTTGTCTGAGTTACAGTGATCTAAATTATTCAGACTATCTTGACAATTTTACATTATAGAATATTTTCTATCCAAGCAAAAATATGATATCTGTTAACCTAGATAGTTATGACCTAAAATTGTGAAAGCTGTTTACTTATAAGGTTAAGTAGTTACTTCTTACACTATTTTATAAAGTAATAAGTGTCTCTTAAAACAACCAAATGTATTCAAATACAGTGCTGGCCTTTCTAGAAGAAACAGCTATTGGATGAAACTTCCAATTTTCTCTGAGGCTCCTTATTAAACAAAAACTTTGTTTTTATTGTCTAAAATGTTAGAATCTGTACCGAGTTTGCAATACACCTTAACACAAAATTAGTTCCTATTTTCATGTAGATTTTAATAATTAATTTTTTAAATGTTCACAATTTTAATATTTTTAAAAGGACACTAGTTAGAGTCAAATCATAATAATATATAAAATGATTGATGAAAGTGGATACTGCTAATTTTTATTACATTTTAAATTGTTTTGCACACATAATGCATGAGTTTTTTCCTAATGGTACATATTTACAGAAAATCCCTACATTTAATGAGTTTTTGTTGTGCTTGTTGTTATAGTTGCTCTACTTGCATTACTTTCACCCAGTGGGCTGCTACCACTGTGATATGTTAGTAGGTTGCCATTATCGGCTATAATTTTTCTGATTCTGTGCCCTGAAACATTGGATGACCATTTGCTAATATTCCTTCAACAAATATTTAAATGCCTATTATATGAAGAATGTAAATTTGACATTGGGAATGCAAGGGTAAATAAAACATAGTCTCTACCCACTCCTACTCTAATTGGAGATGAAGGACAAATAAAAATGCATTTTTTTGGATATTAGAAGCTTTGGGTCCTAGGCAAATACGGAAGCATGTACTTCTATGCATCGGATCAATGTTTTCTTTCCTTATTCTCTGTAACACAATGTTAGGAGTAATCTCTCTTAAAAACTTATATACGGTTCAGACAGATTATAAATTCATATAACCATTCTGTAAGGTATTTGGCCACAGTATCACAGGTGTTTTGAATGGACAGTTTACATGATTTATTTTGAACCAGTAGTTCCACATCTAGGAATTCCCTTAGATAGCAAAGCTGTGCACAAAGGTCTATGCGGAAGAATATTCTCTCTGGTATTGCTTATGATAATGAAGCCATGACACAGCTACATGATACTATGCTGCCATTAAGATGATGCTCTGGAACATATTAATGACAATAAAATGTATAACTAATATATGAAATGAAAAAATTACAAATTAACATGGACAATATTATCTCACATTTGGAAGTAAAGATAAGGGCATATATGTGTGTAGAAAATGTCAAACTGTATGAGTATATGTATACATTATAGATATACTCTACAATGTATCTTCAGAGTGGTTACTTCTAGATGGTAATATTGAGAAAAAAATTGAAAAATTATCGATATATATATATATATATATTCTTCCTATCAATAGACTAATCTTCTTTTTTGTTTTGCATTTTAGAAAGGCCATTTTATTTCATACTCATCCATAGAGTTCCTTATTCAATTATTATACATCTGCTTCCTTACAGAAATAAATATCCTCACACATTACACTAACTCCCCCCCACACACACACTTCTTTACTTCTTTATTTTCGGCATCCCTCTTTGGCCTATGACAATAGTCAAAATCCCAGAATGGGTCATAATATCTAGCCCCAAGTGCCCTATTTCTTGCAATTTATTTTGGAGTTGCCAAAATTTGAAAATATTCATTCATTCTATTTCTGGTATAATCATAACATTCCAATGTGTCATCTTAATTGCAGTTTTATTTTCTCACCTTGTCTTAGCTAGAAAATACCCTTGCTGATTTTATTACCGTTTAATAAAAACCGAGTTTCATGCAAGTTTCCAGACACCCATGGAGTGGTTATTTACTCAAAACCTTTACAGTATTTCTTTGACCTTCTTTCCACACCATCAATGAAACATTTCTCACTGATATTTTCCTCTATTATATCAGAAATGGTTATTACTATTGCTCTAGATCTAGGACATAGATTTTTTTCAATGTTAATTGGCTGGTCAATGAAACTTGGTCATTCTACTTGCCCCAAAATGAAGCACTTATAATTTTCTTTTTATATTCTCATTCTGATTTACTGTATCTGAACATTCTCCTTAATTTAAGTAGTAATATGGCCTTTGACAACATTAAATCAACAAGCATTTATTAATCACCTACTACAAGATACCTTAACACCAGGAACATTGGGAAAACAGATAAATAAGGGGGAAAAAAACACTGTATTAAATTAAGCTGGTTATTGCTTCATTCTAGAATATGGACCCCGTGAATATCTCTTCTAAAAGCCTGCCCACCATGGCTACTCCCTCATATGGAGAAACCAATCTTACTGGCTCTAAGTCAATTATCCTCAAGCTAGATTTCAGGGTGTTCAGACACCTGACATTTTACTAAAATTATAAACAAAACAAATACATATTTTATCTGATAAAATAAATTTTCATCGGGGTCTCTGAATAGTGGTTCTTAACCCTGAGCTATACCTTAGGAGTATCTAGCAAACTTTTAGAAATTATCTATGCCAGCAACTCATTCCAGACCAAATAAACTGATCTCTGTGGGGATGCTCTAAGGGGCCTGGATCCAGAAAAATCTTACAGGAGCCATTTTAAGGGTGAGCCACCATCCACCAGGTTCACAAAACCCTATCAACACCAGGTCTTATCTCCCCAAGTAATGCATTCCAAGGGATTGTGGTTGGCAGCAAGATACGAGTGAGTTTCCTCTTTCCAAATATGCTAAAATCCATCCTAAAGGAGGACGGAGACTTGGGAAGGTTAGGAGGTAGTCAGTCTGTGTATGTGAATTCACCTGATCAGATGTATGTAATAGCATGATTTTTGTCTCAGGTACTGACCTCCCCTAGCTCAGCAACTGGATTTGTAATTGGGATTTAGAGAGAGAGAGGGTCTACAGGCTGAAGGGCAATGGTGATCCTCTTACTTTGCATCTGTGGTCACCGGGGGACTGAGTGGGGAGGGGCTTTCGATGGTGAGATGCCCAGAGGAAAAAAAAGCACATGGAGCCGACATGAAGAGGAACCAGCTAGGTGCTTTATTCAGTAATAATATCTATTATATCGAGCTTTTGGGGGAGGAGAGCACACGGAAGTGTGCATGCTCCCTCCCACGGCTGTGAATCATGCTTATGTAAAGAGCTTATGTCACCAGAGCCCGGGCCTGTGTAGCAGGCTCCAGAATCAAGGTTTGTTATGTCTGGGGCCAGAGACTGTGCGTCAGCCTGCACCCATTTGGATGGCCCAGGCCTAGTGCCCACGCTGCTTGTGTGGGACCAAACCTTGTCCAGGGTCAGGGGCGTGCACCAGCCTGAACACAACTGACTCAGCCCGGGCCCTGTCAACATCCAATACATAGGAGAATCCAGGGAGCAACATCAGGAAGAAGAAATAGCAACAGAGCGTTTCCCGGAGGGTTGATTGGCAGCTGCAGCCAACTGGGGAAGAATTGATTCTCAAGTGCTGTCTTAGGCCATGAGCATCAGTGACAGGGTTTGAGGTCGAGAAATGGAAGAGGACCTCATGAGCACATTTGAGACCCTCCCTGGGGAAATCCAAACAAAACTGGGAGAGATCTGGGGGGGGGGGGAGGAGAGACTAAAGTTCTGCCTCAGCAGATGGGGGCTAGATTTATTAAAGTCTGAGTTATTAATATGATTCCATTTTAACTCATCAATCAATGAAGGTTGGGGAAAGTTAGCTATAAATAAATATTTTGATTTCCTCCTCTAAACAACTTTGTGACACAGGTAGATTTTATCTCTACTTTTATGGGTTAAAAACAAAACCAAATGTGGCTTTGTAGTATTAAATAACTTGACTGGGGTTGTTCAGCTATTAAGAACCCAGTTCTGTTTGAGTCTAGTGGTGTAAAAGCTCATAATACTGCATTCTTCAAAAATAATTAGTGAATATTTATTATAATATACCACGCACTTTCCTCAGCAGAACAAACATACTCAGAAATGCTCTCAGCTTCCTGGCTTCCAGTCTGCATTTAATGAGATTCTGAAATGTTTTTGGTGTGAAGTAAAGGAAGTGGACCAAGTGTGTGATTCAGTGCAACTATTAATCTTGAAAAACATAACAGTTTCTATCTAAGATAATGATTCTATATGTTATTTCACAAGCTACACATAGACATCCATTTGGATATTTTAGTACTCCAATTTCTGTAAATGCTAATCTTATTCCCAAATAAACTCTGTCTCATCTCTGTGTACGGCTTAACCTTAGGGAGAAATCTTGTGACATGGAGGTTTGATTTATGTCAGAGCTCATCTTATTTAATTTTGCCCTGCTGTTTTCATGTTTACTCTAGAATATTATGCTCTTTTTAACAAATTGTGGTATTTACTAAGGAACAGTGTGAAAACAGTACAGAATTATCCTAAGTAGACTTAGTGATACAGACTTACTGTTTTTGATTCAACTAAACCTCTTCAGATTTCTGAAAACAACTATTAGACAAAACATGAAAATATGTAAAATCAAGAAACCAATGCAAATGTACACATATTCTAAGACTACATTGCTATTGGTTGCCAAGAAGACAATTAGATCATAATTAGGAGTGTACTTATATTTCTGCTGATACTGGAACAATTAACTGCCATTCACTAAAGTTCTCTGTCATTATTATAGCCATGTGTAGCTTTTGATTAATGGTATTAGAAGCCACAAAACTATATTTCTGTGGTACACATTTTTTATAAAATAGAACCAGTTATAATTTTTATGTGTGGTATTTGTTGTTAAAGTGTCTTTCTTGTTCTAAGGAATAATTATCGGTCACAAAAGAACTATAAAAGGAAATTTAATATATTAATTTGCCTGTGGTTCTTCCCTGCTAAGGACATTATCCTTGTTGTGTATCATGTACATGTGAATTTTAAGGATGGGATGACTTAGAAATGAATAGTGTTATCCTAGCAGAATTTTTATTATGCTCTATCCTTACTCATTATCATTATAATGATAACTGAACATTATATCCCATATCTTTATAATTCCTATACTAAATATATAAATAGCCTTTGAAACCAAGTAAAATGGAATATTTGAGAAAAATTGCATAGTGTCTAAGATCTGTTTAGATGTCAAGCATTGCATTGTCACTTGCTGGCAGTGTGATCTTGTTTTTTTTTTTTCTTTTTTTTATTGGGGAATTGGGGGTATGGGAACAGCACTGGGGAATTGGGGAAGGAGAACAGACAAGTTGCTGTCGTTTTGTTCTTCAGTCTAGTTGTGGAGGACATTGCTTCACTGGCCCAAGTTGGCACCATCATTGCGCTCTTCCCGGGCGAGGCAGATCAGTCGCCGGCTTCTGGACGGCCGCTCACTGCGGCTGCTGGCTGTTCACGCTGGCTGCTGGCCACACACGGTAGCCCATGGCAACCCACTGCCACAGGGGCTGCATACAGCCCCTTCGCGCCGGTGACTCACGGCAGCCCAGCTCCAGGTTGAGCTGTTGTTCAGCATCTTAGCTGTGGAGGGCAGTGTCACTGGCCCTCATATGTGGGATCCGAACCGGGGCCCTCTGGCGTCCCAAGCCAGTTCCCAACTATCATGCCACTCAGCCGGCCCAGCAGTGTGATCTTAAACAAGTTACTTAACCTCTCTGAATCTCAATTTCTTATTTGTAAAATAATGATGACAAAAATACAGGGGACTGGCTCTGAAGACTAAAAGAAATGATGTATGTAATAGAACACAGGAGTCTGGACCATAGTGTAGGTAGTAGATTGTAATTTTGGTTTAATTTTTTCACCCCTCCTTTTGTCATGTGACTCTTCAGCCGTTCCCACTAAAGAGATGATGTATATTGTCCTGATGCTTGACTTTGACTAACAGAACAAAGATGAAGTGAGTATTCTGGATCTTAGCAGAAGCCTCGAAACCTCATATGTTCTGCTTGTACCTTTGTGCCTCTGCTAACAGCATGAGTAGATTAGTACCTGGTTAGTCCGTAGGTCTAACGGGAATTGATAGCTATGAAACAGTCACTGCAGCGAACTCAGTGAGAAGTAGAGCCACGCTAGCCGCCATAACCTGAAACAGAAATGCCCACCTGAGCCCATCCCCACATCAGCCAAACCCCAGGCAACCCACAGACACCTGAGCAATAATAGTTTAGTGCTTTAAGCCACGTACTTTAGAGGTAGTTTGTTATGCAGCAAAAATGGACTGATACTGTTTATGGTCAATAAAGATTAGCTATAGCTGTGATTATTTACTATCATTTGAAATAGAAGCCCAATAAAAATAAATAAAGCAAAGCAGCATGGTAATCTGTAAGGTAAAGAACTCTATTTTCCCAGCCTGCGGTTGTTTTTAAGAACTACTGTTTTATCTACTCCTGTGTGTGTTTCTGAAACCCCTGTTGGCAGACAGCACCTTCTTCAGGGAAAGGAAACGCAAATGCTCAGGGAGAGCTTTGTGTCATCTGCCACTTCTCCAAGGAAAATAGAATCCTATAATAAACACTCTTGTGATCACGGATGTATAAATATAATGGCAATGCTACAAACACCACACATGCAAACTCCAGACACATATCTCCCTCCTACAGATTCTTCCCCAAAGATCCTGCTGCATCTCATGGACTGTATTGCAGCACTTCTGGAAACCTCAGTCTGTGGCTCTCGGCAGAAGCCAAGGCAGAAACAACCCTTTGAGCTCCGGCAGAGGGTGGGGTCAGGACACAGGTTTTTATAAGACATTGAAGGGCAGAGCGGGGAGAACTGAAGGCAGAGATACTTGACTATCCAAACTTTTAACTGCTCACAAATTTGAAGCTTTTGGAAGCATATAAAAATAGAATGTCCTTCAACTAAAAGCAGCTTCCAAGTTGGATTCCTCCTTTTGGGGTGCAGACTGCATAGATATTGAGCATGTGAACGAGAATAGTTTGTGGGTTTTGGTGTAAAAAGAGATTGCATGATGAAACCTGGTTTAAAATACAAAGGAAAGATGTACTAGAAGCCTACACCGATCTGACTAGCTACTCTAAGAAACGGGGAACAATCTTGTAAGGGGATGAAATAATAATAATAATAACAATAATAATGGTTGAAAAAGCTGTCCTCCATTAAGTTAAATTGTGGATTCTGGAGGGAAATTGCAGTTTGTTTCTATATATTGCTTTGCCCTTCAGCTCAGCTGTTGGTTCTGCATTAATATTCAGGCAGCATCAGTGCCAGTCCTGGTGATTCACTGAGGTATTATGAATATGCAAATGAGCAAGAGCTTTTTATGTCCATGGTTTGTCTTTCTTAGATATCTGAAGGAATAATTGGAGGCAATCAGCTACTGATAACTTGTATATAGATAACTATTGCTCTTGGAACCCGAAACTATTCAATAATTATTCTTATACCAGCCCAAAGGGTTGACTTCAATCAATCTCTTGAAAACAGTGCTCCCAATATTCTCTTAAATTGACAAACTTAAAGATTAAAATGTCATATTATTTTAACTTCTTAGATTATAGTGACAGCATTTTGGAGTGAAGAGTACACAAAGAGAAGAATCTGTATTAGTCACTGACTCAATTTTTCCTTGGATCTTTATTCATTTTTCCTGAGTATTTAAAAATCAGGGATGCAGGAGCTGGTGGAGTGTTCCAAGTAGATGAATTCTAGAGCTTCTGCAGTGTGGAGATAGAATCCACAGAAGGTGGTTGTAGGGTAGAGAAAAAATTTCTCATGGGGGCCAGCCGAGTGGCTCAGTTGGTTAAGAGCGCAAGCTCTGAGCAATAAGGCCACCGGTTTGATTCCCACATTGGCCAGTGAGCTGCGCCTGAGCTGAACTGCCGCTGAGCTGGTGAAAGCGCGTGCTCTTAGCAGGAAGGTTGCAGGTTTGGCACCCGTATGGGATGGTGGGCTGTGCCCCCCTGCAACTAAAATTGAACATGGCACCTTGAGCTGAGCAGGCACAAGCTACCAACGGGCAGCAGTGGCCGGGTGACTCAGTGTGCAACAAGGTTGCCGGTTCGACTCCCGCATGGGATGGTGGACTATGTCCCCCTGCAACTGGATTGAAAGCGGCAACTGGACTTGGAGCTGAGCTTGCGCCCTCCACAACTAAGATTGAAGGACAACAACTTGACTTGGACCTGATGGGTCCTGGAAAAACACAATGTTCTCCTTCCCCAACTCGCCAACACTGTTCTCCTCCCCAATTCCCCAATAAAAATCTTTATAAAAACATAATAATTTCTCATGTTCAGCAGTAATTAATGTTTGATTTTAAAATTGCATGAATGTATCTTAATGATATACATTAAGGGAAAAGAATACATTTTAACATTTCTGTATAATTCATTTTTAGCACAAACAAGAATAACCTTATCAAGAAAAATAATACTAGGTACTCAAGCCCTCTGCCAAAAGCATGCTCTGCCAGATCCTCGGTCAGGCTAAGAAGCATCTAAGCTTGACCCCCCTTTTTGTATTTATTGGAGCTGGAGGTACTGGAGCAGCGCTGTGTATCTTGCACCTGGCACTGTTCAATCCAGGTGTCTGTTGGGACAGAAAGAATAACCTAGAACCCTGGAACAAACTGGGTCCCAGTGATCAATACAAATTCTACTCAGTGAATGTAGATTACAGCAAACTGAAGAGAGAAGGTTCAGACTTCTAAATGAAATATTTCACTATAAAGTTGCTTAGAATGAAGGTCATCCAGAAGCTATCCGCATAATTTCTCACTTAACCAGGAAATATTTTCCCTCCAAATGCATGAAATCACATTGGTGTATTGTGTTGGGGTTTATACTGATTAATAAATATCTGAAACTTGAGGAAAAAAAGAAAAATAACACTATAAATAAATAAACTAGGTAAATTTTAATACAAATTTTGGTGGCTCATATTACATCTTTATTAGGGGTTTTCTAATGCAGTTTAATCATTTTAATTTAGTTCTCAATCAGGGTGACACAGTTAAAAGAGCTGAAATATGATATATAATATTTCTATTATTGTGCCCTATGACTGACAAAAACATTTGTGGTCATTTACTTTTGATGTTCTAGCACTGTCTCATTTCTATGAAGAGATAACCTTTAAATTGCCACAATTTGCTGAACGCATACAGAGAACTACTTTATGGCTATGTGAAATAACCAGCATTCTGCTAACATTTAGTCACTTTGATTTAATTAAGAAAATACTTCAGCTATAGAAAATAGTTTTAAAAATAATATTGTATAGCTAGTTGATTGCTCTAGAGCTAGAAAAAGGAGTTATCTGCTTTTTATTAAAGGGCAAGTACTAAGTAGTTTAGGCTAGATTATGTTCTGTTTTTGTTATTATTGCTTGGCTGCTTTGCTTGTTTTTTAATCTCAGTTTGAAACAACAGAGATTTATTTCTTGGGCCAGCCAAGTGACTCAGTTGGTTAAGAGCGTGAGCTCTGAGCAACAGGGTCGCTGATTCGATTCCCACATGGGCCAGTGAGCTGCGCCCAAGCTGAGCTGCCACTGAGCTGCCAACAGGTGGCAGGATGGTTCAGCTGGTGAGAGCACGTGCTCCTAACAACAAGGTTGCCGGTTCGACTCCTCACAGGATGGTGGGCTACACCCACCTACAACTAACATTTAACACGGTACCTTGAGCTGAGCGGCCACAAGCTGCCGACGGGCAGCTGGATGGCGACTGGACTTGGAGCTGAGCTAGGTGCACCTCCACAACTAAGACTGAAAGGCAACTTGGCTGTTTCCCTTCCCCAAATCTCCAATAAAATCTTGAAAAAAAAGAAAAGATTTATTTCTTGTATATGCTCTGTGTACCACTCAGGTTGGTAGGGTAGCTGTGTTAATCATAGGTATTTAGAGACTTAGGCTGATGAGGGTTCCAAGTTCACAAGTGCTTCAGTATTTGACATGTCAGAGGAGGAACAGTCCTGGAGGGTCTTGCACCAGCAATTCAATGCTCAAGCCCCGAAATGTCACTTCTACCTATGACACATTGACTGAAGTAGTCACAAGACCACAGTTAACTTCAATGGTTGGAGTATGAAACAATATTCTCATGTGCCTCAAAGAAAAGGAGAAAAGAAATATTTATGCACCTTAATAATTTCAGCCCCATGACACAGGAGTCATGCATTCTCAATAAAAAGGCTACATCATTTACCAAAGTCATACTTCAAATTAAAAAAAACCTGTAAGACCCCCAAGAATATTCAATAATTGATAAAAGCTGAGACATATGAATACCATTCTGGGAGAGAGATCCGAGATGACGGAGTAGATAATACTGTGCTTGCCTCATCACATGAATACATTAAAATTACAACTAAATTATAGAACGATCAACCTGGAGAACCATCTGAAGTCTAGCTGAACAGAAGTTTTATAACTAAGGATATAATAAAGAAGCCACGTTGAGACTGGTAGGAGGGGCAAAGATGCAAAAATGGGCTGGACCCAAACCTCTGCATGGCGGTGGAAAATAGGGCTATCTCGGGCACAGAGGTTCCCCATGGAGGCGCAAGGGACTCTAGCCTCACACCAGGCTCCCCATCCCAGAGTACTGGTGCCAAGAAGAGGAGCCCCCACAACATCTGGCTGTGAAAAACAGTGGGGATTACAACCATCCAGGTGGAATGGACGGCTGCAGGAAAACCAGATGTCATTTTAAATGGCCCGCACACAGACTCACTCACAGGTACTTACCCTGGACTCTGGTGGAGGGACGGTGACTCAGGTGGTTTGGGAGGCATATGGGGTGGGGCACACTGAGGTGTGTGTAAGGGCTGGAAGACAGTCAGCATTTTCCCTATGTGGGGCCTTCCTCTGGTGCAGCCGGCAGGCTGGCACCATCTTTGCTGTGTTGAGCCCTCCCTCTCACAGCCAAACCTAAATCTGATTGGTCTGGTGAGCTCCACTGGGAACCCGTCCTGCCCTATATCTCCAATGCAGGAAGCACTTTCTTGGTAAGCAGCCAGCCCCACCCACATTACACTCTTGGAGAACTAATAATTAGAGTCCATGGGCCCCAAGCAGGCAGCACCTGGCCTCAGTGTGCTTTAAGACTTTTATTGAGTAGCTCCAGGCTCAGCACTGGCACCAAACCAAAGTCCACATTAATTTGATGAGCACAACTCCTCCCACTTCTAGTGACTACCTGAAATTGTGCCTCAACCAACTAGCATACTACATGAGGCTTTATCAGCAGCTGAATCTTAGGGGAGCCGGAAGCTGGCAGCAGGCCTCAAGGTACCCTGGCTTTTTGCCAGTTATTTCATGAAAAAAAAAAAAAGCTGGGATAGCAATACTTACACCAGACAAAATGGACTTTAAAACAAAAGCTATAACAAGAGACAAAGAAGGACCCAGTAATCCCACTTCTGGGTATTTATCTGAAAAACCCCAAAACACTACTTCAAGGGGATGTGTTCATCCATATGTTCATTGCAGCATTGTTTACAGTGGCCAAGATGTGGAGGCAGCCTGGGTGTCTGTCGATGGAAGAATGGATAAAGGGGAGGTGGTACATATATACAATGCAATATTGCTTGGCCAGGGAAGGGAATGGGTTCGTGCCATGTGCAGTGGCATGGATGGACCTGGATGGTGTTGTGCTGAGTGGAGTATGTCAGACAGAGAAAGACAGATGCAATGTGATTTCACTTATACATGGAATCTAAGAACAAAATAAACAAATAAAACAGAAACAAACTCATAGATACAGAAAACATTTTGATAGTTGCCAGATGGGAGGGGGTCGGGGTAGAGAAAAAAAGGGGGAGGGATTAAGAGGTACAAATTGGTTGTTACAAAGTAGTCATGGGGATGTAAGGTATAGCATAAGGAATGTAATCAATAATATTGTAATACCTATGTATGATTTCAGATGGGTACTAGATTTGTTGGGGTGATGGAGGGGGGTTGAGCACAGGGTGAAAAAGGTGAAGGCATTAAGAAGTACAAATTGGTAGTTACAAAATAGTCATGGGGATGTAAAGTAATGCATAAAGAATATAGTCAACAACAGGGTAATAACTATATATAGTGCCAGGTGAACACTAGACTATTCAGATTCAGATCACTTCTTAAATTATATAAATGTCTAACCACTGTGCTGTATACTTGAAGCTAATATAAAATAATATTGAATGTCAACTGTAATTGAAAAATTAAGAAAAAAGGGGGGGATAGGTGAAGGGGAATAAGAGGTTCACATTTCCAGGTATTAAATAAGTCATGGAGATGTAATGTACAGCATAGGAAATATGGTCAATAATATTGTGATCACGTGGTACAGTGTCAGATGGTTGCTGGACTTATCATGGTGATCACTTCTTTAGGTATATAAATGTTGAACAACTATGAAGTACACCTGAAACTGATATAATATTGTATGTTAGTTATATCTTTTAATTAAAACCTTTTTTAAAAATAAAATAAAGCCATTCTGCAAAAATGTGTGTATCTGTATTTTATTATTTTTGTATGCCTTATGACTGACTTAAAAGCATATATATCTATATATATGGATATAGATGTAGATAGATATTAAATATATATATGTATTCTATATTTGGAGCTGGATTGAGTTGGGGCTAGACATACAGGTGCTCAGCAGGAAAATCTATTACAAAAGAGACCTAAAATGTCAATGAAAATCAAAGATTTGGAGAAAATGTATTTTCCAGTACTCCTCTTTGGAAGTATACTGAAAAGAATTACTAGATCTATTTTATTTTGACAAGCCACTTAGGATGAGACTGCTGCAGTCTTCTTTTTTTTTTTTATTCTTCTTCATTTAACATCCTTATTTTTTTCCAGCGTGACTGAGGAATGATTGACAAATAAAAATTGTATATACTTAAGGTGTATAATGTTATACTTTGATATATGTATACATTGTAAAATTATTACCACAGTGAAGCTAATTAACATATCTATCACCTCATATAGTTACCATTTTTTTCCTCCAGTGAGAACACTTAATATCTACTTTCTTAGCAAATTTCAATTATACAATATATTATTATTAACTATAGTCACCATGCTGTACATTAGGTCTCCAGAACTTATTCAACTTATAACTGAAAGTTTGTACCCTTTGATCAATATCTCCCCTTTTCTCTGACTCCTCAGTTTCTGGTAACCACTATTCTATGGTCTGTTACTATGAGTTTAACATCTTTTTGTTTTGATTTCACATATAAGCGAGATGATGTCATGCAGTATTTGTCTTTCTGGGTATGACTTATTTCACTTAGCATTATGTTCACGAGTTCATCCATGTTGTCACAAATGGCAGGATTTCCTTATTTTTTAAGGCTGAATTATATATATATATATGGCATGCTAGATTTTATTTTTCCATTCATCTGTTAATGGACTCTTAGGTTGTTTCCATATCTTAGCTAATGTGAACAGTGCTGCAGAGAACATGGTGGTGCAGATATCTCTTCAAGGTAGTGATTTCATTTCCTTTAGATATATACCCAGAAGTGGGATCGCTGGATCATATGGTAATTCTATTTTTAATTTTTTGAGGAACCTCTGTTTTCCATCATGGCTGTACCAATTTACATTCCCACCAACGGTGAACAACAGTTCCTTTTCTTTCACATTCTATGAAGGACTTTTAAATGTAATAATATAAGATCCCCAGATTTTTTTCCTAAGAGGGTAGAACCAATGAACAGCAATCTAACTGATGTCAGTGAGTGAGGTATAGTAATTTAGAGGCAGGATTTTTCAACAAGCAGATTTGTCCTTCTTTTGACCCTTGCACACAACAATCAACTGGTCCCCCAAATAAAAACTGAATAAATGTTAAAAGTGTAGTGCTTTCAATAAGCCAAATTGTGAGGGCTGTGGCAGAGACGGATACTGCCCATTAATCTCCAGGATATGACTTCACCGATTAGACTCTCTAGGTGGCAGCTGCTTCCTCCCTCACCACACTGTTCAGTGCATCCCATCAAATATCATGCAGCTGATCCCAGACAAAGGAACATCATGGTTACATCAATGATACTGTGAATTAATGCATTAGGTCTATGTAAGAAAATACAACTATATAAAATGAAAAAAATAGCTAATATAAATGAGCTTACTTTCTCTGTGTTTATCCTCTCCTTAGTTCCATTTCTTTGGAATTGAATTCCTAATCATAGTTAAAAAAATTTGAATGGTGTTTGTAATTTGCTTAAAAAGAATTCAGCATAGACAGTTTATGGATTCTAACCAGGAATCCCTGCTCCAGGGATAGTCAGATATCACTTTTTCAGAGAGAATACGCTCCCCTCCAGAGGCAGTGATTACAAACACATCAGCTATCTTTGTCTTTGATCATATCCAGATGTTTTGCTAATCACCGTATTTCATGTCAGAAATGGATTTTCATTGATTAAATTAGTGGCTAGCTATTAATTAGCATGGCACCTATTAGAAATGGATGGTAATTAGTGAAATGAAAAGCTTTCAACTTACATGAATTGGCTAAAATAGTAGAAAGACACGCCCTATCCTTGAATAAACAGGACATAAAAATCCAGAATGGTTTGTAGCTTCTACCCTGGGGGTGCTGCCAAAGACTTGGTCTGTAAACTATCCTGCATTCTGCCTTTGGTTTAGAAGGATGCTGGTTGTCTAATGCTGACCATGATAATAACTGAGTACTGCATCTGGGATGTTGTCCGGTGTTGAGTCAAAACTGAAAGCAACAAAGGAACAAGACAAACAAATAAAGAAACAAAAACCCGTAGACACAGACAATAATTTAGTGGTTCATTACCAGAGGGTAAGGGGGGAAGGAGGGTGGCAGATGAGGGTAAATGGGGTCACATATATGGTGATGGAAGGAGAATTGACTCTGGGTGGTGAGCACACAATGTGATATACAGATGATGTAGTATAGAAATGTACACTTGAAACCTATGTAATTTTACTAACCATTGTCACCCCAATACATTTTAATTTGAAAAGAAAAAGAAAAATATTTGTTGGGCAGTGGTCAGAGCTCCTAAGATGACAGTCAGGTGAGACTTCATCAAGCTTACAGAAAAGGCTGTATGAATCATTTCTGCCTCTTTGCTAATAAATGTTTCTATTATGACAGAGCTTCTTCTGAGACTTGATTTAATAATAACCAGGTTACAATGTTGAAAGGAAGTAGTTAACCCTTATTCATATATTGTAAAATATTTTGTTGACTACTGTTTATTAAAACCAAACAAACAAAAAGAGCCCTAAGTGTTTTGCATGTTCAAATTTACTTAGGGTCATCACCAAGAGTGTTAAATACTAATTAATGTTATCTACATTTTTACTACTCCACATTAGTAGATCCCATCTACTAGAGAGATCTTAAAAAAATGCGTTATTGTACAAGTTACATTGACTAAATAACTTTTATAACTGCTAATCAACCATCTTCATCTTGGAACTTGAGCTTCCATGAAAAAAATCAAAGTAAATCAGGAAGTTATATCAGATAATAGCATCATTGTAGATGATATTATATACTTTTTCATTTTTATTACAGAAACCAAATTTATTTTCTGAAAGATCATTTTACATGCAAGAAGTCATTGATTTAGAGTGTTTAATAAATGCTATTCAAATAACAACTGAATAAAGCTTGTAAACAATAATTAAAATGGCAAATGTTTAGATAGCTGTAGAAAATGTTAAGAAATAACATTCGCCAATGCCCCAACCTTAAAAAACAAGAGACAGGGCCGGACAAGTGGCACGATGGTTAAGAACTGGCTTGGGACGCCAGAGGGCCCCGGTTCGGATCCCACATATGAGGGCCAGTGACACTGCCCTC